>NC_068454.1:75444663-75744663 GCF_023373465.1 Oncorhynchus keta | reverse complement strand
TACCCAGTGATTGTTAGCCCTTACTCTTTACTGATTACTCTCTATCCATCCTGTCATCAGTACTTCCCAGTGATTGTTAGCCCTTACTCTTTACTGATTACTCTATCCATCCTGTCATCATTACTACCCAGTGATTGTTAGCCCTTACTCTTTACTGATTACTCTCTATCCATCCTGTCATCAGTACTTCCCAGTGATTGTTAGCCCTTACTCTTTACTGATTACTCTCTATCCATCCTGTCATCAGTACTTCCCAGTGATTGTTAGCCCTTACTCTTTACTGATTACTCTCTACCCATCCTGTCTTTCAATAATTAACCCTGTTCTCTCTCATCTAATCTGTTCAAACACCACCTCTCATGTCGTTCCAGGTCCAGGAGTTTTTTGGTGGTGGCAGCAGCCTGCAGTCCACGGTGGTGCAGGTTCTGTGGGAGAGGTTCACTGGCAAACGAGAGACCTCCAGCCTGCACAGACGAGCAGCAGTGCTGCTTCTGGGAATGGCTGCACGGTAAGGCCCACACACAAACACAAGTTCTAACTCCACACCTCTGTCTTTAAGTCCCCTTTGACTTCTTGCCCAATGATGAGACCAAGGCGAATGCGAGCCAACTGAACGAGAGTGTTGGGTTCTCCTTTGTCTTGATTGGCCGGTAATCTTGGCAGTGTAGCGAAGATTGGCTGCTCTGCTGTAAGGGCCGGCCTACAGTGACTTGGCCCCACCCATATGTTTCTCCCGTTAAAGAAACACTGTAGAGAATAGTGGGAGGGTGCTGACAGTGTGACTGACGTGTGTTTGTCTGTATGTGTGAGGCAGGGAGAACCCTACCTCTCCTCAATATTCAGTTGTCCATGAGCGCTCTTCTTTGGTAATCTGAGGGCTTCTACACCTGTATGCGTCTTTCGGAGGGGTTGAGTTAAAAGTGGAAGTAAAATTTCTGTTGGCCTTGTGGCCATTTGACTATCTTAATCTCTTGATCTTTGTTTAATATGAGACTGATCCAAGTCCAGTTTTGCTGTTAACCTCCCATTGACAATGTTCCCTTATTGACGTATGTTAAACTGTTCCTAGGTCTGCACCTATTGGCAACTCCTACCTGTGGCGCTTGGCTTTGTCTCAACAGTCTGGTGTTGGTTAATTTGTCCACTGAACCTCATTAAGGCGCCTGCATGCTTCCCATCTGTAACACAAGATGTCACAAGATGTAATAATATATGCACATGTTTATTTTAGACTTAGGTTTTTTCAGTTCGGGGGCACCAAGTCTACACCCCGTTGTCGGTGATTGGTCAACAGTAGGGATTCTTCAATAGTCGGTCATTCAGCAAGAGACGACTCGTTTTCGTGCATGTTTTTTCATTGAGAAATACTGCTGAAAACATCTTAGTTGCAAAAACAAACAAAAGATATCCTCAGCATAAACGTGAACTCTGTCATTAATTTCTATCTTAGAATAATTCAGACTATTTTGAGGAAGTGTACTGGCTACGCTGTCTCAAAATTGACAAACTGTACTATTGACTCTTTTGTTTTGTCGTTAAAGTGAATGTCTTTTAAGAGTATGCTAGCATACTCATTTGGTTAGCCGAACTGAAGCATGCTGGTGCCTTTATTCTGTCAGTAGGAGCACAGCAGAGTACAGACTTCTCTCCATTGAGTCTAAGTCACGACCACACACATCTGGGCTCACCGCCAGGGTTTTCAATGAAGAACAAGCGTTTTAAACACACATTCTGTCTCCTTCAAAGACAGCCACTGCCGGTGGAGGGGTGAGGGGGACTATCTGCAGTCCACCCACACTGTAATGGACAATACAGTGCCTCCTCTCTTTCCGTAACCTGTTTAATCCTCCCCTCACTTCCTCTAACCCTCCCTCCTACACACAATCCCCCGTAGACTGTGTGTTCTGCGCAGGGCCCGAGCACCGATGAGATGATTAATTAATCTGGAGCCTGGGCATAATTTAAATGACGTAGCCTACTACTCTGTGTGTAGACATGGCAGTATGTACATTTACTGATAAGAACATTTGTGCACCCCACACTAAAGTTGCTGTGTGTAATAGCATGTTTGTATGTGTGTTCTTGTATCAGATTAGATGTAGCATTTTAGGTTATTCAGTGTGTAGACTAATGTAATTGTGTATTTCTCTGTGTAGAGCAGAGAGGGAGGTGGTCCTCAGTAACCTGGACACTCTGTGCTCTGTGGCTCTGGGAGAGAAGTTGACTGAAGACTTCCTACTGGCCAGAGACTCAGTTATCACCATCTGTAACATCACTGACCATGTCAGGGTAAGAACCCACACGTAGATTCCCGGCCTAGACTTTCTAGAGGTCTAGGGCTGTCCCAGACAAACACTATCTTGGTTGACCAAAAGTCACATGTTCTTTCAACATGTTCTTTGGTTGAAATTTAAAGTAATGTCTCTTCATTTATACACACACACACAATGTGTTTGAATAAAATTAACTATACTGAACAAAAATATAAACATGTAAAGTGTTGGTCCCATTTTTCATGAGCTGAAATAAAAGATCCCGACACATCCAGCTTCTTTTCCTGTGGGATAGGGGGAGGCTGGATGCTGAGCAGTATTTCTGTTTTTAATTGTGGCGGAAAATGTATTCTGATTGGCTGGGCCTGGCTCCGTAGTGTGTGGACCCAGGCCCACCCATCATGACTGCACCTCTGCCCAGTCCTATTAGATTTCAATGTTTTCTGCCTGTTTGGAACTGTGTAAACAACTCTGGTATTACTTAAAATGTAGTATTTTCTAACAAAAATCTACATCCTTTATTACAGCAAAGATTAAAAACAGCCACATTTGAAGTTGCTTTATCTGCCATTCTGTGGTTGTTAGAGGCTTGGTGCTCACGGAGTCAGTAGGCTATTAAACACTCAAACTGGCAACAAACAGGATCAGTTTTATTTCTGTAGAAATTGATTTATAAAGCCAGGGACGTTTTAACAGTTATGCTATGGATTATATATCTAAGTTAGTTTCCTCTCAAGTTTCTTAGACAATTAAGGCTAGGGCTATTTTCTGTTCTCCTTGCTCTGCTTCTGCCGCATTGTTCGCAACAACAATATGCTGGTTAACGTTGCTATTATGCACATAGCAACATAAAGGGAAAGGTGCCAATTCAGCGGCGCACTGAAGATTACGTTTCAGAACCGCGGACAGCGCTTTCTCCCGCTATCCATCGTGTGAGAAACTGCATTTGTTATAAAATAATATATTTATTACTGTTGCATCATTTTCTTACAACATATAATCACTTACAAGTTCAGTAGCTCATGTCTTAGAGTGATGAACTGTGCCATCCCCGTGGCCTCTGCAATGGATTAGTCCACTGAGACAGGTGGGAATCAGACAGGACTCTTGTGCACCATGAACATTTTTTTTTAACTGCTTGACTAAAATCTCGGTCAACCAACAGCCTGAACTAAACAATCTACCAGGTGACTAAATGGGGTCAACCCTATACAGTTTGAATTGTGTAAAGTGATTGAGTTGAATTGTCCCCCCCCAGCAATGCAAAGGAGCTCCATTCCGACTGCCTCAGGACAACCAGCTCTTTACCTGCCTCACTCAGGCCATCGCTGAAGGTGTGTACACACACGGTCTCTTGAGTGGAAGAATGTAGTGCATCTGCCCCTGACTCTTAACTGACTATCTGTCTGGTCACGCCCCAGGTGTGGTGATGGCGGACCCTCATTGGCAGAGCTTCATGGAGCAGGCTGTCCGTCTGCTGTACTTCCTGTCAGAGTCCCCAGACCAGCTCTGCTCCCGCCTCCTCCAGCGCTGCTCTCGTCTGCTATTGGACCAGATCGCGGAGGGCGGGGAGATGTTAGCAAACAAGGATGTCAGCCAGTTGCCGGGTGCATCTCAGGACCCTGAGGAGCAGGGAGAACAAGGTGAGAGACAGAGTGGATATTTATTTTAAAACTTGGTGCACTCTGGTAAAACACCTTCTCAAAGTAGTATGAATAGATTACTTTCTCTTGTCTGGTGCTCTTTCAATGTGCCTAGTGTGGTAATGTATTATGATGACCAGTATTTTGTATTGGTACTTCATGATCAGTACGGTGTTCCTGTCCCTCTAGTCCCTGCGGTGAGCTGCGTGTCCCTGGCCCAGCTGCTGTCTCTGTGTGGCTGCGTGGCGTTCTGGCAGGTGTCCCACCTGGAGCGCAGCGTCAGCACTGAGCTGCGGAGGAGGAGAGGAGAGACAGAAGAGAGGGAGGAGAAGGCGAAGGTACCCTCCCGTAAGGCCAAGGTCAGTCTGGACATGGAATTGATTTATTTTACCTTTTATTTAACTGGGCAAGTCAGTTAAGAACAAATTCTTATTTTCAATGACGGCCTAGGAACAGTGGGTTAACTGCCTGTTCAGGTGCAGAACGACAGATTTGTACCATGTCAGCTCAGGGAAATGAACTTGCAACCTTTCGGTTACTAGTCCAACGCTCTAACCACTAGGCTACCCTGCCGCCCTGAGAACACAATGTTTATGATGTCCAGTATTTTTAGGCAATCCAAACCAATGATGCAATAATTCACATAATGGTCAGTCATGAGATTAGGATACTGCAAACCTAGTGGTAATGAGACTGCTGGGATATACACATGTTCTGTGTTTCAGAAGCTTTTACTATACGTGTCAAATTGATTCTCATTGCATTTCATAAACCAAATGTTATCAGAACAGGATGTTGATTAGTAAAGAGGCCATGTGAGTCTCCTGGTGAGCAGGATTGTCTTGCCAATCAGTGACTTTTTCTCCCTGGGAAATGCTTGATGAGTTTAATTTTGGTCACGCAACACAGTGATTGACAGGTCTTGATGATTCTTCCCAACAGGGGGCTAAATTCAACAGTGAACTTTTTCCTAATTACTCCTTTAGTTTAAATCACTAACTTTCCAGTAGACTAGACTTGAACAGGGAGTTCTTAATCAACTGTCATGATCCATGTTTCCCACAGCAAGCGGCCAATGACAGTTCTGTGGATGAAGAACTTGGGTTGATGGGTGCTTCTGCTGAGGACACCGAGGCAGAGCTGATCAGGAAGATCTGTGAGACTGAGCTGCTGGCTGGTAAGAGGCCGAACTTTTTCAAAAACGGTGTCATTTTTCCTGGTGTGATTTAATTGCCTTGACAACCACATCTCCTCCCCCCAGAGGAGAACCTGTTGTGCTCGTTCCTGCCCCTGCTGGTGAGGGTGTGTAGTTCCCCAGGGAGATACTGCCACCCCCAGCTCACCACCGCTGCCTGCCTGGCCCTCTCACAGTACATGATGATCAGGTCAGACTACACCTCAGACTACATTGTTTTTCTATAATTTTCCTTTGTGTGGTGTGTGTCTGTCAACCTCTATCCCCTCTCCTGCTGTCAACCTCTGTCAGTCCGTCAGTGTGTGAGGAGCACATCCGTCTCCTGTTCACGGTGCTGGAGCGCTCCTCTCTGCCCGTCGTCAGGGCCAACGCCATCATCGGCCTGGGAGACCTCACCGTCCGCTTCCCCAACATCCTGGAGCCCTGGACCCAGAACCTCTATACCAGGTAATCCAAACACCTGGACCCAGAACCTCTACACCAGGTAATCCAAACACCTGGACCCAGAACCTCTACACCAGGTAATCCAAACACCTGGACCCAGAACCTCTGTACCAGGTGTGAACACCCACAATCCACTTTCATTCAGTGACTAAATATTAACCAAGCAGCTAATAGAACTTGTTTAGAATATGGAAGGAGCAAACAAGCTGATCTTTATTTAATTACCCAGCTGTGTGTGTACTATGGATTATGGCTTTTTTAATTTAGGTAAACATGGCCATTAGATGAGGATGGCTGAGGGCTACAAGCTCGTTCCATGTCTGGTTGTCTGCTAATGTTCCTTCAGATGCTCCAGTCCTGCTGCTGCAGTCTACTGAACCAGTTTATCAAAAACCTATTTCCATATGTTCAGAACAGAAAAAAACAATAGGAAGCATTGTAAAATGCTGTCATGTCCTCCACTAGCATTCTGACCTCTGCTATAGCGTGACAGTACATTGTACTGTGCTCTTCAGAACTCCAACTGCACTTCTGGACTGTGGCAACCATGGGCTGCTCGCTCATGCACTCAAATAAAATTTGAGCAGAAAGGCCTAGAACAGCTTGAAGGTTCTGATTGTGTCCAGAACTACTTGTTGGTGGTATAATTATACAATGAGTAGATCGGAGGGAGAAGGGGGATAATTTCAGGTGATGCCATTTGTTATACTCTGTAGGAAGGATGGGGACTTAATTGAAGAAATCTTAATGATGATTGCTGGTTGTTCCTCCCACATTGAGATGCACTGAAGCCATACCCCTTCCCCATTAAGTTTAATTACAATTCGTTATCTCTTTACATTCCACTAGTTCCATTTTTGTCTTTGTATAGTGCTAATTATGATGCTTGGTTATTCTTACGTTTGAGGTGTTTCAGATGAATAGTGTTTTCCAGGCTTTTCACCATGAACACATCCTCAGGTTCTTCCTCATGGTAAAGTGTTTTGTAGTGGTCAGTAATTGTCTCCCACACACCTCCATTGTGTTGGGTCTCCTCAAAGACAGACAGCCCTCCCTGGGAGAGGACTGATAAGGGTATTAAACATGATTTTTACTCTAATGGTAATGCACTGTTTTACAGGCGTAGTTAATTATACTGAAGCTGTGGCTTATGACCATCTACTGTATAGCAGACTACACCCCCGGTGAGTCTGGTTCCTCTGCAAAACGTCCTAATCCACGGCAGGAGGAGAAGTTGCATATTGTTGTTTTTTTCCACCTGGCCTCAAATCCCTTCCCAGTGTATGTGGTTAATTAATTCCCCTGTTTAGAACAATGGAGGCCAGGGAGACCCTGCAGTCATTTTGTGTCAGCTTCCTCGGGGTAGAGGCCTTCTGTACATCTGAAATGACTGCATAGCAGAGGATTATGGTCAATGCCAGTCAGGGGTATTGGCATCGAAGCCTCCGGGTCCAATGTATAGCTGGTCGTATTTTCACCCAGGTAGTCGATTGCTTAATGTCATGTCATTGATTAGCCAGAGTCTCTTACATGGTATCCCAGCTGATCCTGATTAGAGCGGAAACCTGCATGCCATTTAAATGTTGTTTCTTCATTATAACATGTCCCCATCTCCCCTGCCTAGGCTGAGTGACGACAACCCGGCGGTGAGGCAGACTGCGGTGACTGTTCTGACCCAACTAGTGCTGAAGGATGTGCTCAAGGTCAAAGGTCAGGTCAGCGAGGTAGCTGTGCTGCTCATCGACCCCCAGACACACATCACCAGCCTCGCACTCAACTTCTTCAATGAGCTCGCCTCCAAGGTACACACAGTATTATTTCCAGGCATTTCTATTTGATTGGGATATACAGAGCCTTTGGGAAATATTCAGACCCTTTTGACTTTTTCTACATTTTGTTATGTTACAGGCTTATTTGAAAATGTCTTTTTTTTATTATCCCATCTACACTCCATAATGACAGTTTTTTTTTTTAAGACACCTTATTTACATAAGTATTCAGACCCTTTGCTATGAGACTTGAAATTGAGCTCGGGTGCGTCCTGTTTCCATTGATCAGCCTTGATGTTTGTACAACTTGATTGGGGTCCACCTGTGGTAAATTCAATTGATTGGATATTCCAGGTTTTTATTTTTAACAAATTAGCAAACATTTCTAAACCTGTTTTTGCTTTGTCGTTTTGGGATATTGTGTGTAATTAGGAGGGGGGAAACAATTTAATCAAATTTAGAATAAGTCAGTCAATGGGTCTGAATACTTTCCGAATGCACTGTAAATCTGAGTTGGTGTATTGGAACTTTTTACTATTGGGGAACTTTTTACATAGACTGAGGGTCATGTGGATCCTCCAATGTTCTAAACCAGACAGTGGCCTCTCCTCCCAGGACAATGCCATCTACAACCTGCTCCCAGACATCATCAGCAGACTGTCAGACCCAGAGAGAGCCATGAACGAGGAAGACTTCTACACCATCATGAAGTGAGTGGTGTCCACACTGAGCTGTGTGCCTCTTCTGCTCTCATGGTGTATATTGTGTTGTGATCAGTATAGTGTGTCTTGCAGGGAGTTATTCAAATACCCGCAAGCTTTAATAATCTACGGGCTACTTAATCTGTGTCTGTGGCCCACTGTGTTCTCTCCCAGGCTTTACACTCTGGATGACTTGGCATGCTGGGGTCACATTGTGACTCTGGTTTGAAACCTGTTGTGCTGAATAACATGGAAATGGGATGCTAATATGTGAGTAGTGTTTTAATGCCTTATTTTAAATGTTCCTCTTTGTCTCTGTTTTCAGGCAGCTGTTTTCCTACATCACTAAGGAGAGACAGACTGAGTCTCTGGTGGAGAAGCTGTGTCAGCGCTTCAGGACAGCAAAGTGAGCAGCCCGTCTTCCCCTCGCTCTTCCTTCCCATCTCCTCATTTCTGTTCTCCCGCTCTGTGTCATAACGGCTGGCATTAGTTCCTCTCAGTCTCAGGAGTATTCGAGGCCTGGGTCGTCTGTTCGGCGAACGCAGGGCCAACTCTTTCCCTCTTTCTGGCTCGTCATTCAAAGCACAGACCTCCATAGAAAGGGCATTTTAGATTAAGCCACAGACAGACAGTGAATCATCGAGACCATGGGCGGAGAATGATTTCAAATGTCAGGCTTCCTCTGTTCTTGAAATACTATTTGTTGTAAGTGAATAATCAAATTTCCTCACCCCCCCATTCTCTCTCCAGGACTGAGCGTCAGTGGTGTGACCTGGCCGTGTCTCTGTCTCTGCTGTCTATGTGTGAGCGAGGGCTGAAGAGGCTCCAGGAGTGTTGGGACTGTTACAGTGACAAGCTGACTGAGACAGGAGTCTACCAGCCTCTCCTCTCCATCACTGCTAAGCTACGCCGAGGAGCCAAGCCACAGCTCAGGGTACAGTTCAAACCACCTAAGAAAGCCCTTAGCCCCCCCCGAATTCAGATATACATAACAAACTTGGGACAAGTGAGAGACTATAGACTATCCTGACTCTTTCTGACTATCCAGACTGATTTCTTGACTGTGCCTCTGAATGAATACACATGCTGGGTCTTATTCTGATTATTCTCTGTCCCCAGGTCCAGGTAGAGGAGTTTGAGAAACGTCTGACGGCGGTCCACACCCGGGGGCTGGAGAACGTAGAGAGCCCTGAGATGGAGACAAAACGGCCTGAGGGAGCTGGGACCAGCCAGAACACCACTCGTACGCCACTACCCAACAGGGGACGGGGTGGCAGGCCCAAGAGAGGTGAGCACACGTGTAGTGACTTCTGCTAGACAGTGAATTTTTCCCTCCTGAATGTATTTATTTTTTCCTATTATATAGACTTTAGCTAATGTTCCATGATTTTTCTTTCTCTCCCCTCAAAGGTCAAGCCAAGCCCTCTGTATCCAGTTGCCATGACGATAGCTTTGTGACCCCTAAACCAACCCGGAAGTCCTCCAAGAAAGCTGTTATCACCTTCAGTAGTGATGAAGAGGAGGATGAGGAAGAAGAAGGTATCTGTACTGTTAGAAAGTGAAATCTGTTTGAGTTTTGGCAGTGCTTTTCAGTTAAAGTGATGGAAAGCATTTAAACTGATTCATGCTCTCAGTAGATTGTTGGTGCTGGCTTCCCAGGATGGTGTCATGAAGTACATTTGAGCCCAGTGAATGAAATTAGATTTATTTTAATCTTTGCAATTTCATAGGAACAAATCTGCTTAGTTGTTGCTTGTCAAATTAACACAATGTTACTGATGTTTGTTTTTACCCAATCAGACGCTGTCATGGCAGAGAGTGAGACACCTAAGGTGACCACACCCATCGCCCGCACCTCTCGACGTGCTCGTCTCCGACACTGATCACTCTCTTCCTCTGCTTTTAGTTTGTATGTCACATGTTCTATTGGTTTTGATCTTTTTAAGTCATGTTTTTTAATTTTTAAAATAACTTTTTATCTTTTAATGTAGCTCTAGTCAGTACTAAATGCTTTGACTAAATACTCATCTTTTTTTGTAGCTGAATCAAGACTTTTAATAAAACTTTGGTGTGAACCACACAACCGCTGTCATCCGTGTGTTTGCAAGTGGAGTCAGATTTATGCCCTCATTACAAGGAGAATTGAATGCCCTTCTCCTGCATTATGTGTTTGGTCAGTGAAATAGTGTGTGTTCAGGTTGGACTGTCCCAGCTTGGCTAGACACGGTTGCTACCATTCGTACTCCTTCACTCTCCTCCATGGTCCTATTTCTGCCAGTTTGAAATATTCTGTAATCCCACCTGTTGGAAGCTATTAAACCTGTTAACCTAAATCCTCCTGAGACCCAGCAGGTAATTTTATTCCTCCAGTGGACATTTAGATCTTGGTCTGTATCTGAGGCCATACAAGCTGTTTTATTAAGTCCTTTTTGAGAAGACATTTGGCCTTTCAATTATATCACGTGTGGGGGTGTTTATCATATTTACGTTTTGACCACTAAAGAGGACAATTTTGCACTTACAATAAAATACTTTTCTTAGTAACATGCTTTTTCACCCCCCACACACTTGTGTTAAAAACATTTAAACAATGTATCCCAAACTGTTTTCCCGGGTCTCACCTGGTATATGATGTGCCTGACACCTGAACAAAACGGTAGCGTGTTATTTTAGACTTCACTCCCTATTTCTCCCTCTGCCCCTCAATACCTCCTGATATCGCCACGGTCTTCCCCTCTCCCACACACCTTCCCTCCTGTTCCATGCTTTTTCTCTGCCTGTTACATTCCTCGGTCGCTCTCCTCACTGACATCTTCATGTCTTGTAGCTTCCCCCCCCCCTCTTTTGTAGCTAATCTCTTCCCTCTCGCCCACTCTACCTCCCACTTGCTCTCCTTTTAATTGACACATTAGTGCACTTCTGTTTTTGAGTTATGTAAAGGTAAAAAACACCTTTTGACTTCAGACTAACAATGTAAAGTTTGGGTTTATAAACTCTGCGTTGGCAGTCTGATAGACATTTTGTGTTGGATGACAACTCCTGAATATATTGTGATAAACTAAAGATGCATGAATATAAACTACTTCCATTTCAGGGACTGGTGAGCGATGGTGGTGGCTGGTTTCTGTGGGGCGTGTCTAATTCAACGTCACTTTTTATAAGTTGCGCAATGGATTCCTGTCCAGTTTTTTTCCCCTAGAGGTTCCCAATTCCCTGAAATGGAACCCCTAGGGAAAACGAGGTCAACCCTGGAACACTTAGATGTTAATGCAGAGATAACCGAGAGGGGCCTCAACTGGTGTGACCAAGACAAACACCTGTACTAAGTGATATGGAAGATGTTTTTAGGAGACAAGGGCTTGTCAAACTGCTTCATGATTTGTATTCATTATACTGTAAAAGAGGTATTACTTGGAGAATGTTGCTGAATTCGCAAATCCATCCACAGCCAGACCTTACTGTCTGTAGGCCAGTGTTTGAGAGAGCCCCGGGGCTCAGTCTCGACTTCGTCTTAAAATTCTATTTTTAATGATCTGATTCAATCTCTTCAGTTTGTTGTAAAGGGTTAACACAAAATCCTGATTGGATATTTTTTTCTTTGCTGGTCTCTGGGGAGATAAATCTAACGAGCAAAATCTGCCATTGACTAGGCCATCAGAAGCTAGATAAAGGCATCTGCCATTCAACTGTATTAGGGCAACATTTTGGAGTAACAGTGGAATCAACCAATCACATTTTGACTTAATGAGTGGGACTGTTTTTACAAAAACGTGTAGAAACTTCTGCCTCCTTGAAGGCCAACAGGTCACTGCGCGATAGCGAGCAGTAGTTTTCCCACTAGCTTTTGTCAGCTAGTTCGCAGCTGATTCAGCAGGTGTTATCAAAGGGGATGTTGCTAATTTTATTAGCGTCTCCCTTTTCAAGAATAACTTTCAAATGTCCATCTGGTGATTGGAACTTTTTTTATTGAAGCCCTTGTGTGTTAGCCATCTCTTTGAAAATAAATGTGTGTGAAACACTTGCATTTAAAGCGGAACTGACAGCATTTAAGCAACATGAAATCTTCTTAAAATCTGTTCATATACTGCCCCAGGAAGAATGTGACACTTGTAAACATAATTCTGACAAGTGACCACTTCGATATGGTAATTTTTACATTTTAAGCAATTCAATAGCAATATTAGAGTGTGAAAGCGGCCTGTACGTTTGGGCAATTAATAGTCACTGCAGTAAATAAAACCAAATGACTTGTCCCGATCCGGAGGCAACACAGACCAGTGCACTAATAGTCAATCAGAGCTACAGTTTACAAACGAGCCATTTACAACATGGGCCTGCAATCATTCACTTTGAACTATACTGTGTTTTCAGGCAGTTGCAACAGCGGCTTTGGATCATTAGAACACATTCACCAAAACCCTAAAAATACCCCTGGAATGGATTTCTGCAAATATATAAACACCACGGGAGTCCTCTTACATTTGGGAACTTTACAGTCCTATTGATCAATAAGAGCGTCTGCTAAATGACTTAAATGTAAATGTTAGGCTCTCTCCCTTAGTTATACACATAACAATACACATAACAATATCATCAACTAATGCTAGCTAAAATCTAACAAAGGAACATTAAATAAACTTTTTCAGCTTGTTTGTCAAAATTGCCCTGATACATGACAGTGAATTGTAGCCTCATCCTTCTGCAGCTTGCCTACCAATGCATGCTTGTCCCAACCAAGCACCCAACTAACTGGCTAGTTAACTACTTCCAGACACAAATGAGAGAACACCTCACTCTGACTATTTTAATCGCCCTTGCAAAACTGATTGGGTTGTTTACCTGTTATCTAGAGCGTTCGTGACTAACTATTACTTTTTTTGCCTTTGTTTACTGGCACCGGTCATATTCAGCCATTCATAAATTCATCAGTTGTTCTGCGCTCTGGCACACTCAGACTCTGAAATCAGAGTAGATAGCCAGAGTGAATTTGCGAACGCAAGAGATATGCTAACTGTATAACAGTTGTTCAAGTTCTTGCTCGCTAACAAAATGACACCTGCATCTCTAGCTGTGTAAAGTGTGATATAAAAGTAACATATTTACCTGATTTATTTGATATTAATAGTTGGGAATTAATGCTTAATAGATAGGATATTTCTGTCCTGTTAGAGTCTGTTTTTATGGTCTCCACTCTAGTTCCCTGCAGCAAATCTGGAGGCTATAGATGGCTTGAGTTGACAAAATTGAAACGTCTTTCCTACCGGTTACTGATGTCATTCTTCTGTGAGCTGCTCCACGTAAAAACAGTTGAGAGCTGCCTGCAGATGTTATTCTTCTGAAACTAGGCTGTGTGTGCGGCGCGCATGTGAATATATTTTTATTTTAGTCAGTTAAGACCTAATTCTTATTCATGATGACGGCCTACCGGGGAACAGTGGGTTAACTGCCTTGTTCAGGGGCAGAACTTTTACCCTGTCAGCTCGGGGACTCATCCAGCAACCTTTCGGTTACTGGCCCAACACTAGGCTACCTGCCGCCCCACGTTCTTCGCAATTGTGTAGGCTACTTTGTGCATGATTTATCTGGGTCATTGATAAATCGTATACATCCACTACACTACTTTGGTACGCATCAATAGGGATTAATAAGTGAGTATATGCTATGCCCACTGAAAACAAACCGGATATACGGTTTATACCTGCGTATACCTTACACTACACCGGCCCACCGGAGATTTGGTCCTGGGTGCTGAGATGAATCTGCAATGCCTGCTGGTGTTATGGCAGAGAGGCTGCAGGGGGCTGAGAGCAGATGGTACTGACAGATTGTAGCTCACTGTATGAGGGAGGGAAGGCACCACACACAGGGTAGAGCGAGGCTATAAACACACAGGGTAGAGCGAGGCTATAAACACAAAGGGTAGAGCGAGGCTATAAACACACAGGGTAGAGCGAGGCTATAAACACAAAGGGTAGAGCGAGGCTATAAACACACAGGGTAGAGCGAGGCTATAAACACACAGGGTAGAGCGAGGCTATAAACACAGGGTAGAGCGAGGCTATAAACACAAAGGGTAGAGCGAGGCTATAAACACACAGGGTAGAGCGAGGCTATAAACACACAGGGTAGAGCGAGGTTATAAACACACAGGGTAGAGCGAGGCTATAAACACACAGGGTAGAGCGAGGCTATAAACACACAGGGTAGAGCGAGGCTATAAACACACAGGGTAGAGCGAGGCTATAAACACACAGGGTAGAGCGAGGCTATAAACACACAGGGTAGAGCGAGGCTATAAACACACATGGTAGAGCGAGGCTATAAACACACAGGGTAGAGCGAGGTTATAAACACACAGGGTAGAGCGAGGCTATAAACACACAGGGTAGAGCGAGGCTATAAACACACAGGGTAGAGCGAGGCTATAAACACACAGGGTAGAGCGAGGCTATAAACACACAGGGTAGAGCGAGGCTATAAACACAGGGTAGAGCGAGGCTATAAACACAGGGTAGAGCGAGGCTATAAACACACAGGGTAGAGCGAGGCTATAAACACACAGGGTAGAGCGAGGCTATAAACACACAGGGTAGAGCGAGGCTATAAACACACAGGGTAGAGCGAGGCTATAAACACACAGGGTAGAGCGAGGCTATAAACACACAGGGTAGAGCGAGGCTATAAACACACATAAACACACAGGGTAGAGCGAGGCTATAAACACACAGGGTAGAGCGAGGCTATAAACACAAAGGGTAGAGTGAGGCTATAAACACACAGGGTAGAGCGAGGCTATAAACACAAAGGGTAGAGCGAGGCTATAAACACACAGGGTAGAGCGAGGCTATAAACACAAAGGGTAGAGCGAGGCTATAAACACACAGGGTAGAGCGAGGCTATAAACACACAGGGTAGAGCGAGGCTATAAACACAGGGTAGAGCGAGGCTATAAACACAAAGGGTAGAGCGAGGCTATAAACACACAGGGTAGAGCGAGGCTATAAACACACAGGGTAGAGCGAGGCTATAAACACACAGGGTAGAGCGAGGCTATAAACACACAGGGTAGAGCGAGGCTATAAACACACATGGTAGAGCGAGGCTATAAACACACAGGGTAGAGCGAGGCTATAAACACACAGGGTAGAGCGAGGCTATAAACACACAGGGTAGAGCGAGGCTATAAACACACAGGGTAGAGCGAGGCTATAAACACACAGGGTAGAGCGAGGCTATAAACACACAGGGTAGAGCAAGGCTATAAACACAGGGTAGAGCGAGGCTATAAACACACAGGGTAGAGCGAGGCTATAAACACACAGGGTAGAGCGAGGCTATAAACACACAGGGTAGAGCGAGGCTATAAACACACAGGGTAGAGCGAGGCTATAAACACACAGGGTAGAGCGAGGCTATAAACACACAGGGTAGAGCGAGGCTATAAACACACAGGGTAGAGCGAGGCTATAAACACACAGGGTAGAGCGAGGCTATAAACACAGGGTAGAGCAGGCTATAAACACACAGGGTAGAGCGAGGCTATAAACACACAGGGTAGAGCGAGGCTATAAACACACAGGGTAGAGAGAGGCTATAAACACACAGGGTAGAGCGAGGCTATAAACACAAAGGGTAGAGCGAGGCTATAAACACACAGGGTAGAGCGAGGCTATAAACACAAAGGGTAGAGCGAGGCTATAAACACACAGGGTAGAGCGAGGCTATAAACACACAGGGTAGAGCGAGGCTATAAACACAGGGTAGAGCGAGGCTATAAACACAAAGGGTAGAGCGAGGCTATAAACACACAGGGTAGAGCGAGGCTATAAACACACAGGGTAGAGCGAGGTTATAAACACACAGGGTAGAGCGAGGATATAAACACACAGGGTAGAGCGAGGCTATAAACACACAGGGGGTAGAGCGAGGCTATAAACACACAGGGTAGAGCGAGGCTATAAACACAGGGTAGAGCGAGGCTATAAACACAAAGGGTAGAGCGAGGCTATAAACACACAGGGTAGAGCGAGGCTATAAACACACAGGGGGTAGAGCGAGGCTATAAACACACAGGGTAGAGCGAGGCTATAAACACACAGGGTAGAGCGAGGCTATAAACACACAGGGTAGAGCGATAAAACACACAGGGTAGAGCGAGGCTATAAACACACAGGGTAGAGCGAGGCTATAAACACACAGGGTAGAGCGAGGCTATAAACACACAGGGTAGAGCGAGGCTATAAACACACAGGGTAGAGCGAGGCTATAAACACACAAGGTAGAGCGAGGCTATAAACACACAGGGTAGAGCGAGGCTATAAACACACAGGGTAGAGCGAGGCTATAAACACACAGGGTAGAGCGAGGCTATAAACACACAGGGTAGAGCGAGGCTATAAACACACAGGGTAGAGCGAGGCTATAAACACACAGGGTAGAGCGAGGCTATAAACACACAGGGTAGAGCGAGGCTATAAACACACAGGGTAGAGCGAGGCTATAAACACACAGGGTAGAGCGAGGCTATAAACACACAGGGTAGAGCGAGGCTATAAACACACAGGGTAGAGCGAGGCTATAAACACACAGGGTAGAGGAAGGCTATAAACACACAGGATGGAAAGTGAGGCTATAAACACACAGGGTAGAGCGAGGCTATAAACACACAGGGTAGAGCGAGGCTATAAACACACAGGGTAGAGGAAGGCTATAAACACACAGGATGGAAAGTGAGGCTATAAACACACAGGGTAGAGCGAGGCTATAAACACACAGGGTAGAGCGAGGCTATAAACACACAGGGTAGAGGAAGGCTATAAACACACAGGATGGAAAGTGAGGCTTTGCAATGACACAGCAGAGATGCTATGACACAAATACAGTGCAGGGATATACACACTTACTGATGGGGTGGTGGGGTTACCAGACCGATGGAGGACGACCTCCACTGTAGGTCCAGTTACAAAAATTGGTCCTCCCCACTGTACCCGTTGGGCGCTCTTGTCATGTTTCTGTTTGCCCTTTGACCCTGGCGGGTGTCCTCCCGTGACATCATTGTGTTCCGAGCAGGGGAGATGTGTGGCCACCGGCAACTTCTAGTCACCTTGGTGATGACAAACACTCCTACTGCCATGACATCATCCCAGTGATGAAGTAGGGGAGGGGAGATGGAGGGGGCCGGAGGGAGGATATTTGCCGGTATAAACCCACCACATCATCCCAGCTGATACACTAACATTAAACCACAGCCAAGCGAACACAAGAGGCAAACTCATCCCTTCAATAACATCAGTGAGAGAGAGGGAAGAGGAGAAAAGGAGGGGCAAAGCGTGAGATAGTGATGCTTTCAGCAGGTGCCAAACAGTGAGAGGTAGCTGATAGAGAGGGAAAGACTGAGAGAAAGACAGATGCAGCCAGCCTAGAGAGCACACAGTGACCCACAGCATCGGAGACAAGAGAAGAAGACAAAGTGTGAGTTGTTTCATGCAGTCTTTATTTGTTCGTTTAGCGAAAGGGTGAGAGGTTATGCACCTGTACTTTCAGGTTGATTAGGTACATAAGGAAGATGGAATTTGTACCAAAAAGTAGGTATTGCTGCATATTTCATCATATACAATGAATGTTTTTATTTTATTTAGTACGTTGTCATGTAATAATTATTATTTTTGAGAAAATACTTAAATGCATCCATGTCTATTTGATCATGAAGAACCAGGAAGTATAATGTACTGATTTGCTATAGAGGAATCAGGGGCTCATTTGTAGATCTGATTTTTTACAAGTTATTAAATGAAAAATCACTACTCATCTCACAGACATAATGTCACAATTTCTACCTCGTCTCAGCTTTTCATACAGCAGTATATTGTGTGTACAAGGCCATTTCTCCCTTGGCGAAAATTAAGTTTTTCTCATTTATTTGATTATTAACATCAGAGTATTAAAAGCCATCATAAAGCATGATCATGGATTTACCTTCATGGTCAGTAGAGTCGTGGTGGTGGTCATTGCTCTGTGTGATGTGTAGTCATAAACATTTTTCAGTATGGTTTTAGAGATGTGTTATAGTTGTATCAATAGTCACTGTATTATCTATATTGGCATATTAATATGAATTCCTCTCTGTTTTTACAGAATCCTGTTGTCATTGCAGTGTCAGTGTAGTCGTGTCCAGCCAGTCTCCTGCATTACTGTTCCTGCCCTCCCTCTACTCACTGCTGCCATGCTGTACCCAGCTCTGCTCTGTGCTGCTCTGCTCCTGATAGCACCCCTGGGGCACACAGAGGGGCGCACCCTGCACCCCTCACCTGATGCTATCCAGGTAAGTAGGGTGAAGGGAGAGGGGTAATGGGAGGAGCATAGGAAAAGAGGGGATGGGGATGGAGAAAGAGGGGAGTGGAAAGTTAGGCGGGAGAGTAGGGGGAGCTGGGGAGAGTGGGACAGAGGGGAGATGGGGAAGAGGGGAGTAGAGGGTATATTTGGATCATCAATAACTTTTTTACTGAGCTCTTGTGACTTTTCTGCGTAGTAATTCTAACATGTTTATTGCATAATAATAACAGCATATTTGTTGTTCCTGCCTAGTTTGTTGAGCAGTTTCTGGATCGCTACAACGACCTGACCCTGGATGACCTGGAGAACCTGGTGAGCAGCCAACCAGAGGAGCCCTCCTCGGCTTTCACTTCCGGGGTCAAAGTCGCTGAGTACCCCAAATGGGCTGACATTCCAGCACAGGGTGACAGCACCTGGCTCCGCCTCCTGAAGGGGACCCTGGCCAATCAGAAAAGAGCTGTGACGGACCGGTCGAGGAGAGGGTGGAACCGAGGATGCTTCGGACTCAAACTGGACAGGATCGGGTCAATGAGTGGACTGGGCTGCTAGTGGAGAGAGAGGAAGAGACTGACGCCCCTCAGGGGATATGAGGACGAACACACAGTAGGCTGCTACACAGCACACAGTCATTTACACACATGTTGTGAATACAAGGATGTTAATGTGAGTACAAAGGAGGTCTACATGTAGCGTAGCTGTAGTGTACTTGCTGTATTGCTAATGTGGTTCCATCGAGCTTAAAGAAAGTTACTCTGTATGTCTCCTGGCTGTTGGAAGGGGTTGACTGTACTTAAATTGTACATCTATTCATTTGAATCTTGAAAGTATCAGAGTTATGTTTACATCAAGCTGTTATTCTATTTTAAGTCTCTGAGTGTTGTTTTGACAGTAAATCTGCACTTTATTTAAATCTAGGTATTTAAAAGTTGTCTTTTTTGACTAATATTGTCCTTGTTAATCCTGCAGGAATAGTTGTGTTATGGCATGTTTAATGGAAATAAATATTTGAAAAAATATAATTAAAGTCAAATGTTTCTTCTCTCTGCTATTGTTTTTACATTTGGCATGAATAAATGTACACTGAACCACGTTGTATTGATTAGACATTTGGCATGAATAAATGTACACTGAACCACGTATTGATTTTACATTTGGCATGAATAAAATGTACACTGAACCATGTTGTATTGTTTCGACATACATTTGGCATGAATAAATGTACACTGAACCATGTTGTATTGATTCGACATACATTTGGCATGAATAAATGTACACTGAACCACGTATTGATTTTACATTTGGCATGAATAAAATGTACACTGAACCACGTATTGATTTTACATTTGGCATGAATAAATGTACATTGAACCACGTTGTATTGATTTTACATTTGGCATGAATAAATGTACACTGAACCACGTTGTATTGATTAGACATTTGGCATGAATAAATGTACACTGAACCACGTTGTATTGATTTGACATACATTTGGCATGAATAAATGTACACTGAACCACGTTGTATTGATTAGATATTTGGCATTAATAAATGTACACTGAACCACGTTGTATTGATTAGACATTTGGCATGAATAAATGTACACTGAACCACGTATTGATTTGACATACATTTGGCATGAATAAATGTACACTGAACCACGTTGTATTAATTTGACATACATTTGGCATGAATAAATGTACACTGAACCACGTTGTATTGATTTGACATACATTTGGCATGAATAAATGTACACTGAACCACGTTGTATTGATTTGACATACATTTGGCATGAATAAATGTACACTGAACCACGTTGTATTGATTTGACATACATTTGGCATGAATAAATGTACACTGAACCACGTTGTATTGATTTGACATACATTTGGCATGAATAAATGTACACTGAACCACGTTGTATTGATTTGACATACATTTGGCATGAATAAATGTACACTGAACCACGTTGTATTGATTTGACATACATTTGGCATGAATAAATGTACACTGAACCACGTTGTATTCATTTGACATACATTTGGCATGAATAAATGTACACTGAACCACGTTGTATTAATTTGACATACATTTGGCATGAATAAATGTACACTGAACCACGTTGTATTGAGTGTTGTTCTATTAAAGTCCTGACACCTTCCAGTGGCAGATTCATCCTCAAATCCTCAACTCCATTTGTTCATTTCACATTGGCATGCGTCATCTACATATTCATACATTTCCATTCAATTTGAAGGTTCAATTTCTCACAGCAGATATTTATACCTCTGTTTCCATGGTCGTTTTGATTAAATCTGCCACAGGCAGCTGAGGGAGAGAGAGAAGGTACATGTCTTCCTCAGAGCTAAATGAAATGCCTGCATTAAATGGTGGGGTTGTGTGGGAGGACCAATTAGGGCTTGGAGCTACGCTAATCAAGCTACCACTGATGCTTCCAAACTGAATTTACTATGTCGTTAGTATCTCACTTATAGAAGGGAGTTAACTTGTCTATATGACAAGTACTTCCCAAACAGAACATCATCTTCTCTCTTTAAATACAGTTCTGGGTTGGGGAAAGAGGGCATTTCACCAGGGTCAGTTCTGGGTTGGGGAAAGAGGGCATTTCACCAGGGTCAGTTCTGGGTTGGAGAAAGAGGGCATTTCACCAGGGTCAGTTCTGGTTTGGAGAAAGAGGGCATTTCACCAGGGTCAGTTCTGGGTTGGGGAAAGAGGGCATGTCACCAGGGTCAGTTATGGGTTGGGGAAAGAGGGCATTTCACCAGGGTCAGTTCTGGGTTGGGGAAAGAGGGCATTTCACCAGGGTCAGTTCTGGGTTGGGGAAAGAGGGCATTTCACCAGGGTCAGTTCTGGGTTGGGGAAAGAGGGCATGTCACCAGGGTCAGTTATGGGTTGGGGAAAGAGGGCATTTCACCAGGGTCAGTTATGGGTTGGGGAAAGAGGGCATTTCACCAGGGTCAGTTATGGGTTGGGGAAAGAGGGCATTTCACCAGGGTCAGTTATGGGTTGGGGAAAGAGGGCATTTCACCAGGGTCAGTTCTGGGTTGGGGAAAGAGGGCATTTCACCAGGGTCAGTTCTGGGTTGGGGAAAGAGGGCATTTCACCAGGGTCAGTTCTGGGTTGGGGAAAGAGGGCATTTCACCAGGGTCAGTTCTGGGTTGGGAAAGAGGGCATTTCACCAGGGTCAGTTCTGGGTTGGGGAAAGAGGGCATTTCACCAGGGTCAGTTCTGGTTTGGAGAAAGAGGGCATTTCACCATGGTGAATACTGAGTCTCGAGAGCAGGGGTACTCAACTCTGACCCTACGAGGTCTGGAGCCTGCTGGTTTTCGGTTCTACCTGGTAATTAATTGCACACACCTGGTGTCCCAGTTCTAAACAAGTCCCTGATTAGAGGGGAACAATGAAAACATGCAGTGGAAGTGACTTCGAGGTCCAGAGTTGAGATTGGGGGCTCTAGAGAGTCAGTAGTGTGTTCCTCACAGAAGAGGAACACTTTTAACTCAGGTTAAAAGACTGGATGCAGTCCCTAATGTAAACCACAAGAGGTCAGTCTGAATTAGTCTGTCATGTTACAAGGTCCAAACCGATGTGCATTCCAGACTCCAGACTTAGTGCTGGACTCTGTTAATGGACATTATGAGACTGATGATAATTCAGCAGCATATGAACCCAGGTGTACACATTTCTGATGCATGTTTTACCAGAGGTCAAATATAAAGATATTTCAGATAACTCAAGTTAGTCGGAGCATGAACAGTGTAGGCAACACCAGGGTTGTAGGATTGCTCTATTAAAGCAGTAAAAGTGTAATATTTGGTCTCATATTCAGAGCACCAATGACTACATCAAGCTTGTGACTCATTGCATTTTCAGTTTGTTTTGGTTGAGTTTCAGATTATTTTGTGCCCATTAGAAATTAATGATAAATAATGTATTGTGTCATTTTGGAGTCACTTTTATTGAAAATAAGAATATAATATGTTTCTAAACACTTCTACATTAATGTGGATGCTACCATGATTACAGATAGTCAGTCCTGAATGAATTGTGAATAAAGATGAGTGAGAAAGTTAGACGCACAATTATCTTGTTACTACTTTAATACACATAAGTGAATTTGTCCCAATACCTTTGCTCCCCTAAAAATGGAGGGACTATGTACAAAAAGTGCTGTCATTTCTAAACGGTTCACCTGATATGGATGAAATAAACTCAAATTAAATCTGACTGTCTGCACTTTAACCTCATGGTCATTGTTTGATTTCAAAATCCAAACTATTAGAGTATAGATCCAAAAGAAGAAAAAATGCTTCACTGTCCCAATAATTACGGAGAGCACTGTATATTTGACACATAGCCTACAGCAGTAGTCTTCCTTTACTCTCAGCCTCGCACCGTCTGGTCTAGGGTCTTCTGGGTCGAGATTTAGGGCCAGACCATGGCTCCTCTTTAGTATTCTAAACTACTTTTGGCTTCTTCTGATTTTCTCAAAATCACTTGAGATGTTTAGTTATCAGACACAAATGAAACATTTTCTTACAGAAATCTGTAGGCCTACATGAAAACCCTCAATTAAGGGAGAAGTTGGCCTTTATATGAGCCTACCATGGACTACAATATGACCTATGATGACTGTGTGATCATGTGGTGTGATATTAAGCAGGGTCAAGTACAGTACACAGTATCACCAGTGTATACCATCCACCGAGGAGTAGATTCTGATTCTATTTATAGAACGACCTTTACTTCACCTCTCTGACCTTAAGCTGTGCAGCGGTGTCCAAGAGCAGTGCGTGTTCACATGGGGTCGTGGTAGTTCAACTATGCCTAGGTCATTGGCTCGTCACCACCCTAAATCACAACACCTGTGACAAAAATATTAGTTCATGTTGTTCATGGTTCATGGCATGTCGCGCTGTGTTGGAGAACATGTTCATGCTGTTCATGGGTCATGGCATGTCGCGCTGTGTTGGAGAACATGTTCATGCTGTTCATGGGTCATGGCATGTCGCGCTGTGTTGGAGAACATGTTCATGCTGTTCATGGTTCATGGCATGTCGCGCTGTGTTGGAGAACATGTTCATGCTGTTCATGGGTCATGGCATGTCGCGCTGTGTTGGAGAACATGTTCATGCTGTTCATGGGTCATGGCATGTCGCGCTGTGTTGGAGAACATGTTCATGGTTCATGGTTCATGGCATGTCGCGCTGTGTTGGAGAACATGTTCATGCTGTTCATGGTTCATGGCATGTCGCGCTGTGTTGGAGAACATGTTCATGCTGTTCATGGGTCATGGCATGTCGCGCTGTGTTGGAGAACATGTTCATGCTGTTCATGGTTCATGGCATGTCGCGCTGTGTTGGAGAACATGTTCATGCTGTTCATGGGTCATGGCATGTCGCGCTGTGTTGGAGAACATGTTCATGCTGTTCATGGGTCATGGCATGTCGCGCTGTGTTGGAGAACATGTTCATGCTGTTCATGGGTCATGGCATGTTGCGCTGTGTTGGAGAACATGTTCATGCTGTTCATGGGTCATGGCATGTTGCGCTGTATTGGAGAACATGTTCATGCTGTTCATGGGTCATGGCATGTCGCGCTGTGTTGGAGAACATGTTCATGCTGTTCATGGTTCATGGCATGTCGCGCTGTGTTGGAGAACATGTTCATGCTGTTCATGGTTCATGGCATGTCGCGCTGTGTTGGAGAACATGTTCATGCTGTTCATGGCATGTCGCGCTGTGTTGGAGAACATGTTCATGCTGTTCATGGGTCATGGCATGTCGCGCTGTGTTGGAGAACATGTTCATGCTGTTCATGGTTCATGGCATGTCGCGCTGTGTTGGAGAACATGTTCATGCTGTTCATGGTTCATGGCATGTCGCGCTGTGTTGGAGAACATGTTCATGCTGTTCATGGTTCATGGCATGTCGCGCTGTGTTGGAGAACATGTTCATGCTGTTCATGGCATGTCGCGCTGTGTTGGAGAACATGTTCATGCTGTTCATGGCATGTCGCGCTGTGTTGGAGAACATGTTCATGCTGTTCATGGCATGTCGCGCTGTGTTGGAGAACATGTTCATGCTGTTCATGGGTCATGGCATGTCGCGCTGTGTTGGAGAACATGTTCATGCTGTTCATGGGTCATGGCATGTCGCGCTGTGTTGGAGAACATGTTCATGCTGTTCATGGGTCATGGCATGTCGCGCTGTGTTGGAGAACATGTTCATGCTGTTCATGGTTCATGGCATGTCGTGCTGTGTTGGAGAACATGTTCATGCTGTTCATGGGTCATGGCATGTCGCGCTGTGTTGGAGAACATGTTCATGCTGTTCATGGTTCATGGCATGTCGCGCTGTGTTGGAGAACATGTTCATGCTGTTCATGGGTCATGGCATGTTGCGCTGTATTGGAGAAAATGTTCATGCTGTTCATGGGTCATGGCATGTCGCGCTGTGTTAGAGAACATGTTCATGCTGTTCATGGGTCATGGCATGTCGTGCTGTGTTGGAGAACATCAAATCAAATTTTATTTGTCACATACACATGGTTAGCAGATGTTAATGCGAGTGTAGCGAAATGCTTGTGCTTCTAGTTCCGACAAAGCAGTAATAACCAACAAGTAATCTAACTAATAATTCCAAAACTACTGTCTTATACACAGTGTAAGGGGATAAAGAATATGTACATAAGGATACATGAATGAGTGATGGTACAGAGCAGCATAGGCAAGATACAGTAGATGGTATCGAGTACAGTATATACATATGAGATGAGTATGTAAACAAAGTGGCATAGTTAAAGTGGCTAGTGATACATGTATTACATAAGGATGCAGTCGATGATATAGAGTACAGTATATACGTATGCATATGAGATGAATAATTAAGTAATAAGTAACATTATATAAGGTAGCATTGTTTAAAGTGGCTAGTGATATATTTACATCATTTCCCATCAATTTCCATTATTAAAGTGGCTGGAGTTGAGTCAGTGTCAGTGTCAGTGTGTTGGCAGCAGCCACTCAATGTTAGTGGTGGCTGTTTAACAGTCTGATGGCCTTGAGATAGAAGCTGTTTTTCAGTCTCTCTGTCCCAGCTTTGATGCACCTGTACTGACCTCGCCTTCTGGATGATAGCGGGGTGAACAGGCAGTGGCTCGGGTGGTTGATGTCCTTGATGATTTTTATGGCCTTCCTGCAACATCGGGTTGTGTAGGTGTCCTGGAGGGCAGGCAGTTTGCCCCCGGTGATGCATTGTGCAGACCTCACTACCCTCTGGAGAGCCTTACGGTTGAGGGCGGAGCAGTTGCCGTACCAGGCGGTGATATAGCCCGCCAGGATGCTCTCGATTGTGCATCTGTAGAAGTTTGCGAGTGCTTTTGGTGACAAGCCGAAGTTCTTCAGCCTCCTGAGGTTGAAGAGGCGCTGCTGCGCCTTCTTCACGATGCTGTCTGTGTGAGTGGACCAATTCAGTTTGTCTGTGATGTGTATGCCAAGGAACTTAAAACTTGCTACCCTCTCCACTACTGTTCCATCGATGTGGATAGGGGGGTGTTCCCTCTGCTGTTTCCTGAAGTCCACAATCATCTCCTTAGTTTTGTTGACGTTGAGTGTGAGGTTATTTTCCTGACACCACACTCCGAGGGCCCTCACTCCTCCCTGTAGGCCGTCTCGTCGTTGTTGGTAATCAAGCCTACCACTGTTGTGTCGTCCGCAAACTTGATGATTGAGTTGGAGGCGTGCGTGGCCACGCAGTCGTGGGTGAACAGGGAGTACAGGAGAGGGCTCAGAACGCACCCTTGTGGGGCCCCAGTGTTGAGGATCAGCGGGGAGGAGATGTTGTTGCCTACCCTCACCACCTGGGGGCGGCCCGTCAGGAAGTCCAGTACCCAGTTGCACAGGGCGGGGTCGAGACCCAGGGTCTTGAGCTTGATGACGAGCTTGGAGGGTACTATGGTGTTGAATGCCGAGCTGTAGTCGATGAACAGCATTCTCACATAGGTATTCCTCTTGTCCAGATGGGTTAGGGCAGTGTGCAGTGTGGTTGAGATTGCATCGTCTGTGGACCTATTTGGGCAGTAAGCAAATTGGAGTGGGTCTAGGGTGTCAGGTAGGGTGGAGGTGATATGGTCCTTGACTAGTCTCTCAAAGCACTTCATGATGACGGAAGTGAGTGCTACGGGGCGGTAGTCGTTTAGCTCAGTTACCTTAGCTTTCTTGGGAACAGGAACAATGGTGGCCCTCTTGAAGCATGTGGGAACAGCAGACTGGTATAGGGATTGATTGAATATGTCCGTAAACACACCGGCCAGCTGGTCTGCGCATGCTCTGAGGGTGCGGCTGGGGATGCCGTCTGGGCCTGTAGCCTTGCGAGGGTTAACACGTTTAAATGTCTTACTCACCTCGGCTGCAGTGAAGGAGAGTTCGCATGTTTTCGTTGCAGGCCGTGTCAGTGGCACTGTATTGTCCTCAAAGCGGGCAAAAAAGTTATTTAGTCTGCCTGGGAGCAAGACATCCTGGTCCGTGACTGGGCTGGATTTCTTCTTGTAGTCCGTGATTGACTGTAGACCCTGTCACATGCCTCTTGTGTCAGAGCCGTTGAATTGAGATTCTACTTTGTCTCTGTACTGACGCTTAGCTTGTTTGATAGCCTTGCGGAGGGAATAGCTGCACTGTTTGTATTCGGTCATGTTACCAGACACCTTGCCCTGATTAAAAGCAGTGGTTCGCGCTTTCAGTTTCACGCGAATGCTTCCACGGTTTCTGGTTAGGGAATGTTTTAATCGTTGCTATGGGAACGACATCTTCAACGCACGTTCTAATGAACTCGCACACCGAATCAGCGTATTCGTCAATATTGTTATCTGACGCAATACGAAACATATCCCAGTCCACGTGATGGAAGCAGTCTTGGAGTGTGGAATCAGATTGGTCGGACCAGCGTTGGACAGACCTCAGCGTGGGAGCCTCTTGTTTTAGTTTCTGTCTGTAGGCAGCGATCAACAAAATGGAGTCGTGGTCAGCTTTTCCGAAAGGGGGGCGGGGCAGGGCCTTATATGCGTCGCGGAAGTTATGCTGTTCATGGTTCATGCTGTTCATGGGTCATGGCATGTCGGGCTGTGTTGGAGAACATGTTGCGCTCGTTCTGTGTTATTTCCTTCGCTCTGATATTTAGGTACAAGTTGTTGTGTGTTTTGCTTGTAGAGGCATATGGGCCAAAGCCCTAAGGGTTCAGACTCTACTAATTGGTTGTTTTATATTCCTATAGAGAGCAGAAAGAAAAGATCCCTGATGCCTCTCCCTGGTTCCAACAAGTCTTTATTGAGCTAATGGGACATTTATGATCAGAAGAAATGATTGTAATTACTTGGGTGTTTACATTTGTACTATTTCACACATGTACAAGTGTGTTTCAAATTCGATTTTTGATGGGGATTTTTTTGGACAACCCTCAGAGATTGTGATCACGGCCAGAGATCAGCCATTATTAGTGTTAAGTGCCTTGCTCAAGGCCACATCTACTGATTTTTCACCTACAGTAGTCGGTTTGAGGATTCAAACCATTGACCTTTGAAACCAGCGACCGCATAGGCAGTAATGGTATCCAGCATTCTTTATTAACCATAGATGTGTCCTTTCATAGCACATGCTCATTGCTTTAAAAAAGGAAGGTAATAATACACGGACAAACGTCACTGAATGTGTTTCAGGGAAAAAAGGATTTGACCCCAGAATTGACCCGAGGGACACCATCGTGAATAGGTGCTGGGGATGATACTGAACCACATATGTTCACTGAGAAATATTTGTTACATAAATATGACCTGAACCAATCGAGGGCAACGCCGGGGATTCCCATCCACCTCTACAGCTACCGTGACAAGAATATTATGATCAATAGTATCAAACACGGCACTGAGATCCAAAAGAACTAGGGTAGAGCATTTGCCAGGATCGGCAGCCAACAGAAAGTCATCACTGACTTTTAATAGTTTCCGTGCTGTGAAGTGAGCGGAAGCCAGACTGGAATTTTTCAGATAAGTTGTTCATACTCAAATAAGCTTGAAAAGCTTGACTTTTTCAAAAAATCTTGGAGAAAAAGTTTAGAGATAAGTCTATAATTACTCAGTGAGGAGGGGTCTATATTGGGCTCTTTAAGGGGAGGTTGGACCAGATCAGTTTTAAAATAGGCTGAAAATGAGACAGAAGTCTGGGAGCTACTTACAATAGGCAGAATGTAAGGGCCAACCCAACAGTAGGCGTGATCTAGCAGGGATCACATCCAAGGGGCAGGATTAGGTCTTCAGGTGACCTACAGTATCAAGGAGGGACTCAAAGGATATTTGCTCAAAGGAGAAAAAGGAAGCAGTAGACAGTCTCAGAGTAGTTGCCTCAAGTGGCTCCTGGCCAGCAATGCTGGTATGGAGTCAGCTACTGTCAATCTGGGATCTAATATTTTCTAAAGTTGGGGGAGTTCTCAGAGATCAGGGTAGAGAAGTAGTTCGCTCTTGCATCTTTAACCCGCAACTTCTATTCTATTATCTCATAGAATTACTTGGAAGTTTGCAGGCCTTCCATTTACGTTGAGCCTCTTTCCAAGTTCACTTTTGAAAGCAGATGTGTGGTCATTTAATCGTGGTGAGACGCTGGCCGGCACTTTATTTCTGGTTTTAACTGGTGCCACTGAGTCTAAAGTAGCCTCACATATATCATTGAAGCTTTCCAGAAAATCATCGTTGTGACGACAAATAACAGGAGTAGTAGAGGATCAGAAGGCATTGGTAGAGGAACTTACTAGGAGTTGTGGAGATAATGATGTGAAAGCGAGTGGCGACAAACACATTTTTAGGAGGAGTAGGAGGAAGCATTTTAAAAAGAACACTGAGATTGTCAGAGACACACACATCAATAGTTGAATCAATATTCAGACCACAGGACAGCACCTGATCAACAGTATGGCCTTGAATGTGTGTCGGCCCTGTGGCATGTAGCACAAAGTTAAAGGTTCCTAACGGGTCCAAAACTCCCTAGCTAGTGGATTATTTGGGCTAAACACATGAATGTTTAGATCTCCAAGAATAACCCTGTCATATAACCAAAGACAGAGGTCAGGGAATTCTGCAATGAACCAACTATTAGGTTTAGGTTTAGGAGGGTGGTACACTGGAATATACAAGGTGGGCTGTTTCATGTTCAAGCAAAAGATAAGGCTTTCAAATTAGGCAAAGTTGCCACATGACACAGGGTTACATATATACTTGTCCCTACCACGGCCAGACAGACTGGAATTCTGTACGTAAGACAAGGCTGGCGAGGTAGCTTCATTTAGAGAACTAAAATCCTTGTGTTTTCTTGTTCCAAATGTTCCTTTGAGACAACAAGTGAACAAAACCAGATCCACAGAACCAGTCTTGTGTTATAACCAGACTTGCCATTCGGTTACTCTGACATAGATAGAACTCAACTCCTTAGACACAGTCACTTGAGTAGACAGACAAAAACACACCCACACAAGTTACTTCTGTGAGAACTGTGTCTTGGCTTCAGGCATGAGAACGTGCAAAATGTGGTGTGTTCAGACTCTATAGACTGACCTGACCAGGACATGGCCATAGGTCCACACAGCCCTCCTCACACCCCAGGCAGGAGAAGGAGAGGAGAGAAGGAGAGAGGAGAGGAGAGAGGAGAGGAGAGAAGTTGAAAGTGAAGGGTCATGGTCTTTGGACTGTAAATGTCACACTGTGGAGGAAGGGGATTTGATCCCCGGTTGCTCTCGCTGTCTGGCTCTCCCTATCTAGTGAGAAGGTCACACAGGAACAGACCCTCGATTATATCATTTGGCCATCCAAGGACTTATTATATCTGTGTAGTGTTTCATCGTCTGTTCCTATGTTTCAGAATGAAAGTTATGGGAAGGTGAACGTGGCGGCCTTGAGTGAAAAAAAGATACAGAGAGTCTGATGAACTTCCCTGAAAGCAAAAGAAATCAAAGTGAAAGCACTTCACTCAATATTCAGGCCGGTACTATTCACGATCACCCACGAAATCAATGCTACTTTAGTTTAAATACCAGGCAAGGGGATGAACACAGCAAGACTCATTTGAATAATTAAGTATTTCAACTAATGTTTTCATACTATAGCTAATGCAGCTTTATTGTTAGGCTACATAAACTACATTTCTAATAGGCGACTCGTCACAACTTCCTTATGACCTTGACATTCTGAAAGGGGCGGGGTTTAGAGCCCGTAGCACACAAAGGGGCGTGTCCATACAGGGTGGAAATAAATAGGAAGCCCAGCTCTGCCGGTCCCCACTCACACCCGAAAGTCGTAAGACAGGATTGAGGCATCTCACAAACGGTAAATGACCAACCAACGGCTACATTAGGATATCTAAATCAATTCATGGCTGGGGTTAATATGGGCCGAGATAGCAAGAAGATTAGGTAGATTGTCAGATTTTGGCTTGACAACCTTGCAATTGTTTTGTTTTATTCTAAGACTTGCTGCATGCGTGGCCAATTATTTAATGTCATAGTTGATGAGATGCAGCTCGAACTACTTGATGTTTTATAGTTTTTTTTTTGCTTTAGAAAAGCCTATTCGAACCTCTTGTTAAAGTGACTTCAATCTGCCATGATTAGTTTAGACTTTCAAAGTTCATAACTGTTGCTTACAACATGTTGCAATTTGCTTATAGACTATACATTTACTCCAGTTTAAAACGTTTTGCTGTTCTTTTAAATGTGTGTCTTGGTCTATTGGCCTAGTGTACTTCTTTGCATAAACTTACTATGAGTTGCAGTCATCTGTGTAGGTAGATACTGTTATCTATTCAAGGGAACCTATGGCATACTCTATTTTCTCTCTTATGCTATGTTCTCTATGCCTCTGCTTACCTTAAAGCTAGAACTTTGCAACAGAGTTACATGCCATAAAGTATGGAAATCTCCAGAAACCATAATGGATGGTCAATATTTGTTTTAATAGTTAATGTCTCTCCTTCTACCTCCTTCTCTCCCCCAACAGAGGACTAGACCAACTCAGGCAAAATGGTGAAAGTAGGTGTCAATGGGTAAGATCCATTTTAATTTAATCCCTTAACTAACACAACACACTTGTCTACTAGTGAAAACATCAGAGAACAAGTGATCACCTTATGCTTAGTTGAATAGAACAGTTTTATTGTCCAGTCTACAGTTGAACATGTCTTTGGCCTCACTCCTCAAATCTGTGAGGTCTGCATTTCCCCCTCCTATCCTCTCCTCTCCTCCTCCACCTCTGAGGACAGTGTATCAGAGCCTGTCTGTCTGACCTTCATTGTCTAGTTAAAAAGTAACTACTAATCAAACAGGCCTCTCACTTGATGGTGGACGATTACCACATGAGGGGCAGACAGGACTTTACACCACAGAGTAAAGCCTCAGTCCTGTTTACTCTGCTGGCTATGATACACACCTCCCTGAACCCTGTCCTCTTTCTCTGGAAATACAGTATTTTGAAGTTCCCACATGTTCATTTGAGATTTCTCTGAAAGCTCTTTATATCCAGTCGTTTGCTTCAGGTGCTACACAACAGTCAGATGTTAGTTCAGTTGTATACATGACACTTCTATTTGCGACCTTTGAAACGTGGCTCCCTACTGAGTAAGGCACCAGCTGTTACATTCGAATACAGGAGAGACCGATGGGGGACTACCACAACTTCATTTGTTTTTCAATGGCGAGAGGTTTATGAAACTCCATAGTATTGTTGAGGACTGGGTGTGACTTGTCACATCAATGATTAATGGAATGAATCGTCTTGTCCCCCAGATTCGGCCGTATCGGGCGTCTGGTGACCCGTGCTGCATTCCACTCCAAGAAGGGAGTTGAGATTGTGGCCATCAACGACCCCTTCATTGACCTGGACTACATGGTGAGTAGCCTAAAGCCTACAATGGACCAGGGACTTCTAGCCCACTGAATCAGTAGAAAAACATATTGATCCCTGACATGTATAAAGTAAGGTTTTAAGACTTTATTTTGCATATGAATACATTTGTTCTTCAGCCTAACTTATAAAGTGGTTTCAATAACTTTAAGACCTTTTAATGTTGCTGACACCCTCAATGAACAAACCAAGGCCCTGTCACAAATTAGGATCTATTAACTAATAGGCCAAGAGACTCACCACCTCTCCTTCTCCCTCTTCAGGTCTACATGTTCAAGTATGACTCCACCCACGGACGTTTCCACGGTGAGGTCAAGGCTGAGGGTGGCAAGCTGGTCATCGATGGCCACAAAATCACTGTGTTCCATGAGTGAGTTAATTAATTTAATAACAAGTAATTCACATTTGTTTTCCACATCTAAAGAAATTAATACAAATCAGGTCAGCATCTGTAGAATATGCAGGAGACCTGAAGTCCCTTGTGGCCTTATGGAATGGCGCCCCCTTGTGGAATCCATAACAATAGAAATGGTGCTCTGCTTCCTCATAACATAACCCTAAACCTCTTCCCTCTCCCGTTCTCAGGAGAGACCCAGCTAACATCAAGTGGGGAGATGCTGGTGCCACCTATGTAGTTGAGTCAACAGGTGTTTTCACCACCATTGAGAAGGCCTCTGTAAGTATCCCCATCAGTAGACACAGCATCCAGAACTGTATGATATGGGAATATCATTAGAACAGAAATGACTCCTTTATAACATGACTTTACCCATCAGGCTTAACCTGCATGTGGTGCATTATGTTGAGTACATACAATAACTAGGCAACAATATTTAACCAGGCTACAAAAAATGTAGTACTGGACTCTAACATCTCTCCCTCCTCCAGACCCATCTGAAGGGCGGTGCCAAGAGGGTTGTCATCTCTGCTCCCAGCGCTGATGCACCCATGTTCGTCATGGGCGTCAACCACGAGAAGTATGATAACTCCCTCAAGGTTGTCAGGTGAGACCCTCTTCCCTCCGACTCAACACGCACTCACTCCACTGAACAGATACTATCTGCAGCGCCTGGCTATTCTGTTGCGGTTCAGACTATAATTTAGCATGTCTCTCTCCACAGCAATGCTTCATGCACAACCAACTGCCTGGCTCCCCTGGCCAAGGTCATCCACGATAACTACCACATCATTGAGGGTCTGATGGTACGGATTAAAACGCAACACCTGGGAACAATCACCTAGAGGGCTTACTCTGACATACACACAGGTTTCACACCGACACAAGACACTAACAGTACAAGGGATGGACTGTTTTTAAGATCACCAACACACACTGTCTTTCTTATCCAGCTGTCCCCCACTACCACTTCTGTACCTCCTTAATGTGGATCACTCCTCATCTCCCTTCCCTTAACATCTCTCTCTCAGAGCACCGTTCACGCAGTCACCGCCACCCAGAAGACTGTTGATGGTCCTTCTGGAAAGCTGTGGAGGGATGGACGTGGTGCCAGCCAGAACATCATCCCTGCCTCCACCGGAGCAGCCAAGGCTGTCGGCAAGGTCATCCCCGAGCTGAACGGGTCAGTACCACAACTAATAACAACCAGTAAAACAAGAGACGATTATAATACATGTATCACAAGTTCACAACCTCTAACTGACCACCAGTAAACACTATTACAATACAGCTGTACATTCACTTGTAACACAACCTCTAACTGACCACCAGTAAACACTATTACAATACAGCTGTACATTCACTTGTAACACAACCTCTTAACTAGACACCAGTAAAACACTAGTATAATAACTAACCAGTTACACATTTATAACACTAGTCAGCCATTACTACAGTTCAGTAAAATGTATAGCAATGAAACAGACATTTGTCTAAAAAACAGTTGTTTATTATGTCTGTATATCAAACTGTAGAGGAGTAAGTTTAACTTTGACCTTATGCTGCTGTCACCCCCTCTTCTTCCTCACAGCAAGATCACTGGCATGGCCTTCCGTGTCCCCACCCCCAACGTCTCAGTGGTGGACCTGACTGTCCGTCTGGAGAAGCCTGTGAGTAGCCCCTCCCCCCGCCTTACCAAACTGCCAATACACATGTCTGAGTGTCTACAGTGTACCTTGCCTGCCGATACAAGCAAAAAGATAACTGTCCTAGGACCAGTTGTTAGACAGTGACCACCTAGTTAAATAAAGATCGCAGTAAAGCCCATTGTTGGGAAGACAATACATTAGTTGGCGTTGTAAATTTAGCAACAATGGAACAATTTGACAACCCACGTCTTGTTTCCTTGAACCACAGGCCAGCTACGACGCCATCAAGAAGGTTGTCAAGGCTGCTGCTGATGGACCCATGAAGGGAATTCTCGGCTACACGGAGCAACAGGTTGTCTCTTCAGACTTCAACGGCGACACCCACTCCTCCATCTTTGATGCCGGCGCTGGCATTGCTCTGAACGACCACTTCGTCAAGCTGGTCACATGGTACGCATTCATCCTCTGCAAATATACACTCGTATCCACACACACATTCTTGGTGAGAGAAGAAACCTGACTGTCTCTCCTCTCTCCCCAGGTATGACAATGAGTTCGGATACAGCAACCGTGTCATTGACCTGATGGCTCACATGGCCACCAAGGAGTAAAGCAACCAACCAACGCTACCGAACTACGTCATGTGACACATTTCCCATTCGATTGGACGATCGCCCTTGCCTGAGAAAGTTACCCGCAAAAAAAAATACCAATCACAACTATATATTTTATTTTTGTATTGTGAAGACCCTGTTCTGGTCTTGTGAAAGGTGAGATGGAATCTGGGTGTGACAAGATTTTCTGTTGAACTTGCTTCATACAGAAGCGGAATAAAAGTCCTCTGTAAATATGGCTTCCTCTGTTTTAATTTAGTGTTAATGGGGAAGGAGAAACTCATAAATAATTCCTTTGTTATTTCTACCACACTAAGAAACCTGAATTAATTGATCACTCATACACAATGGGAAACACTGTACAACTCAAATAGTAAACCAACTCAATTATTCCTGACCCTGGATGCATAGGAGTAGTTTAGGTACAGTATCAATACAATGAGGTTAATCTGTAAACTACATCTCTATCTGGATGCTCTTACACTCTGCTTGCATATCTGAGCCGTTTACTCTCGTAAGAATCCATGCATTTGACAGATCGTAACTATGATTTCAAACACAACCCAGACACTTTTTATAACCTTGTCACTTCCTCTGCCAGTTCACTCTTCTAAAATCAAAGTTTATTGGATGTGTACACAGATTTGCAGTGAAAATGCTTATTTCTAGCTTCAACCGTGTAATACAATACACACAGAATCCTACAAATACATTTTGCCCAATCACTTTCCAAACCATCAGCTTTAAATTCTCTAACTAGGCAATGACTGCCTACACCAGTCAAACCCAGACACCCCTGGGCCAATTGTGTGCTGCCCTATGGGACTCCCAATCACGGCCGGTTGTGCTACAGCCTGGATTTGAACCAGGGTGTCTGTAGTGATGCCTCAAGCACTAAGATGCAGTGCCTTCTCCCCCTTCCTGAGTTGACTCACTATTTCTCTCTATACCCCCCCTTCCTCCTCGGTTCAGCTCAATACTTGCTCCATTTGTTAAGACAAGGGTGTTTTGGCATGACTATGCAATTGGCCTTCATAACATATTCCCAATCGATGGTATTGACAAGGGAATCAAAACGGTACAGGTAATCCAACTACTGGGCTTTACTTTTCTGACTCGCTCGGAGACCAACAACCTGATTAGGGTTTTCACAGCATTGTGGTCCGATGGGGGCTGCAGGAGGCGTAATGAACAGTGATAGAACATGGAAGAAAGAGAGAGGTCAGAGAGCATGGAAGAGAGAAAGAGTGATGAGAGTGAGAGAGAACATGGAAGAGAGTAAAAAAAAGAGGTCAGAGCATGGAAGAGGGAGAGAGAGAACATGGAAGAAAGAGAGAGGTCAGAGAGCATGGAAGAGAGAGAAAGAGATTGTTGAGAGTGAGAGAGGGAGAGAGAGGGAGGTCAAAAAGGCTCAGATCCTTCCATTTATTTTCCCTCTGTGTGCCTTTTCAGACCACACACTCACTGATCATTTCTCCGCCAGATTGTCGACAGCAAGTTGATTTACTCTTCTCAGAAATAGAGCACAAAAAATGACAGAGGCTTAAGATTTAAAAAAGAGCTTTACTCACAACACAGACGTACTGAACAAAAGAGTGAGATAGGAAGTAAAAAAGAGAGGTAGAGGGGCAGGTTGACAGACTAAGAGGAAGGTGAGTAAGAATGCTCCTCTTGGTGTGTGTGTGTCACCTGTTTTATTTCTCATTAGTGTGTGTGTGATCTCATTTCAGCTTTAAACCAAACAGTGAGTTTGATTCTGTGATAATAGTGGTGTGTGCTTCAATTGGCTGTCTCTCTTTTTCTCTTCCTGCATTTCCAATTCTCCACTTTTCCCCTGATTGTGCACTTATTACTTTTACACATTTCTGGTTGTAATACACTGGCTCACCCCCTCTCTGCTCTCCTCTCCCCTACCCTCTCTGCTCTCCTCTCCCCTACCCTCTCTGCTCTCCTCTCCCCTACCCTCTCTGCTCTCCTCTCCCCTACCCTCTCTGCTCTCCTCTCCCCTACCCTCTCTGCTCTCCTCTCCCCTACCCTCTCTGCTCTCCTCTCCCCTACACTCTCTGCTCTCCTCTCCCCTACCCTCTCTGCTCTCCTCTCCCCTACCCTCTCTGCTCTCCTCTCCCCTACACTCTCTGCTCTCCTCTCCCCTACCCTCTCTGCCCTCTCCTCTCCCCCTACCCTCTCTCTCCCCTCTCCCCTCACTCTCTGCTCTCCCCCCCTACTCTCTGCTCTCCTCTCCCCTACCCTCTCTGCTCTCCCCTACACTCTCTGCTCTCCTCCTCTCCTGCTCTCCCCTACACTCTCTGCTCTCCTCTCCCTACACTCTCCTCTGCCCCTCTGCTCTCCTCTCCCTCTCCTCTACCCTCTCTGCTCTCCCCTACACTCTCTGCTCTCCTCTCCCTCTTCTCTCTCTCTACCCTCTCTACTCTCCTCTCCCTACCCTCTCTGCCTCCCTCCCTCCTCTCCCCTACCCTCTCTGCTCTCCCCTACCCTCTCTGCTCTCCCCTACCCTCTCTGCTCTCCCCTACCCTTTCCCCTCTCCTCTCCCCTGCCCCTCTCCCTCTGCTCTCCTCTACCCTTTCACCTCTCCTCTCCCCTACCCTCTCTGCTCTCCTCTACCCTCTCTCCCTCTCCCCTACCCTCTCTGCTCTCCTCTCCCCTACACTCTCTGCTCTCCTCTCCCCTACCCTCTCTGCTCTCCTCTCCCTACACCTCTGCTCCCTCCCTACACTGCTCTCCTCTCCCCTACACTCTCTGCTCTCCCCCTCTCCCCCTACACTCTCTGCTCTCCTCTCCCCTACCCTCTCTGCTCTCCTCTCCCCTACACTCTCTGCTCTCCCCTACACTCTCTGCTCTCCCCTACACTCTCTGCTCTCCTCTCCCCTACCCTCTCTGCTCTCCTCTCCCCTACACTCTCTGCTCTCCTCTCCCCTACACTCTCTGCTCTCCTCTCCCCTACCCTCTCTGCTCTCCCCTACACTCTCTGCTCTCCTCTCCCCTACTCTCTCTACTCTCCTCTCCCCTACCCTCTCTGCTCTCCTCTCCCCTACCCTCTCTGCTCTCCCCTACCCTCTCTGCTCTCCCCTACCCTTTCTGCTCTCCTCTACCCTTTCCCCTCTCCTCTCCCCTGCCCTCTCTGCTCTCCTCTACCCTTTCCCCTCTCCCCTACCCTCTCTGCTCTCCTCTACCCTCTCTGCTCTCCTCTACCCTTTCCCCTCTCCTCTCCCCTACCCTCTCTGCTCTCCTCTACCCTTTCACCTCTCCTCTCCCCTACCCTCTCTGCTCTCCCCTACCCTCTCTGCTCTTCCCTACCCTCTCTGCTCTCCCCTACCCTCTTTGCTCTCCCCTACCCTCTCTGCTCTCCTCTACCCTCTCTGCTCTCCTCTACCCTTTCCCCTCTCCTCTCCCCTACACTCTCTGCTCTCCTCTCCTCTCCCCTACTCTCCCTTCTGCTCCCCCTACTCCTCTCCCCTACCCGCCCTGCTCTTCCCTCCCCCTACCCTCTCTGCTCTCCCCCCTACCCTCTTTCTCTCCCTCCCCTACTCTCTGCTCTCCTCTCCCTACCCTCTCTGCTATCCTCTACCCTCTTTCCCATCTACTCTCCCTCTACCCTACCCTCTGCTCTCCCTCCCTCTCCCTCTCTGCTCTCCTCTCCCCCTACCCTCTCTGCTCTGCTCTCCCCTACCCTTCCCTGCACCCTCTCTGCTCTCCTCTACCCTCTCTACTCTCCTCTCCTCTCCCTTTCCCTACCCTCTCTGCTCCCCTACCCTCTCTGCTCTCCCCTCTCTCTCTGCTCTCCCCTCCTCTCTGCTCTCCTCCCTCTCCCTCTCCCTCTCCCCTCCCTGCTCCCTCTCTGCTCCCCTCCCTCTCCCTCCCTCTCTGCTCTCCTCTACCCTTTCCCTCTGCCCTCTCTGCTCTCCTCTCCCCTCTCTGCTCTCCTCTCCCTCTCTCCTCTCCTCCCCCTCCCTCTACCCTCTCTCCTCCCTCCCCTACCCTCTCTGCTCTCCTCTCCCTCTCTGCTCTCCCCTACCCTCCCCCTACTCCTCTCCCCCTACCCTCTCTGCTCTCCTCTCCCTACCCTTTCCCCTACACTCTCTGCTCTCCTCTACCCTTTCCCTCTCCTCTCCCCTACCCTTTCCCCCCTACACTCTCTGCTCTCCTCTACCCTCTGCTCTCCTCTCCCTCTCCCCTCCTCCCTACCCTCTCTGCTCTCCCCTCTCTCCCTTTCCCCTCTCACCCTCTCTGCTCTCCTCTACCCTCTCTGCTCTCCTCTCCCCTTTCTCTCTCTCCCCTCCCTACCCTCTCTCTCTCCCCCTACACCTCTGCTCTCCTCTCCCCTACCCTCTCTCTCTCCCTCCTCTCTACCTTTCTGCTTTCCCCCTACACTCTCTGCTCTCCTCTACCCCTCTCTGCTCTCCTCTACCCTCTCCCCTCTCCTCTACCCTCCTCCCTCTCCCCTACCTTCTGCTCTCCTCTCCCCTACCCTTGCTCTCCTCTCTCCTGCTCCCCTCCCTCTCTGCTCTCCTCTCCCCTACCCTGCTCTCCTCTCCCCTACCCTCCTGCCTCCCCCTCTCCTCTCCTGCCTCCCCTACCCTCTCTCTCCCTCTCTGCTCTCCCCTACCCTACTCTCTATCTCCTCTCCCTACCCTCTCTCTCTCCTCCCCCCTCTCTCTGCTCTCCCCTACCCTGCTCTCCCCTACCCTTCTCCTCTCTCCCTCTCCTCTCTCTCTCCTCTACCCTCTCTCTGCTCTCCCTTTCCCTCCCTCTCTCTCCTACCCTCTCTGCTCTCCCTCCCTCTCTCCTCCCTCTCTGCTCTCCCCTCCCTCTCTGCTCTCCTCTACCCTTTCCCTCCTCTCTCCCCTACCCTCTCTGCTCTCCCCTTTCCTCTCCCCTACCCTCTCTGCTCTCCCCTCCCTTTCTCTCCTCTCCCCTACCCTCTCTGCCTACCCTCCCTTTCTCTCTCCTCTCCCTCCCTCTCTGCCTCCCCTCTCCCTCTCCTCTCTCCTACCCTCTCTGCTCTCCTCTCCCCTATTTCTTTGCTCTCTTTCCATCAATATATATCTACCCAACCATTGCTGTCTCTCTCTCTGTCCGCGTTAGCTAATACTATAGGGAATTGAACATCCTTAACTCTCACTTTGTTTTTCTGTGCACGTCTAGGGGGTTAAAACCTCTTACCTTCCACTTTCTAGCACATTCTCTGTCTCAGTACGTTACTCTCCTCCTCTCTCTTTTGACCTCTTCTGTCTACTGGGCTTTACAGTAAAATCTCTCTCTCTCTCTCGCTCTCTCTGTCTTCTTAACTCCACCAGTTGATGTCTCTGGGAGGAAATGGCTCATGGAGGGGCTCTGTCCCATCCTCCATCCCTCCTGCCTTCCTTTCTCACCTCTCTCCCAGCACTGACTTGGGAGTCGCCATCTTCCTCATCCTCACAGGTGAGTCAAATCTACCGTCTGCCTATAATACATTCACCCCCTAGACACTATACCCCTATACCCTCTAACCGCTGATAGAGATTTGAAATGATTGGATTTTACACTATGTGTACTATAAGCAATATGATGAAGAATCCTCAAAGCCTAGAGGGCAAGTTTGAGATATGACCATATCACATCAAATAATTTCAGATCTATACAAGTGTCTAGAGACTTGGGCATATAGGCTCAGGGTTGTTGGTTGATTTGAAATTAGGCATCTCTCCTCATCACAGATGAAAGATTCAGTGTTGGTGTCAGTTAGTTTCAGAGTTTGTTTGATATTCCTCCTGAGTAACTCACTTGTAGAATAACATAATCTGTACAGTGTAGAAGTATTAGGCTTGGTTTAAGGTATTTTCATGGGGGTGAAATTCTGTTCAGATAAATCAAGACTTAAAAACAATATGAACAAAATCTAATTTGATCCCAGAGGACTGAAAGGTTTTCGATATATAAGCTGGGCAGAGGATACATAGAGAGAGGAAAGGAGAGAGGACAGAGGAGAAAGGAAAGGAGAGGCTCTGTCCCACATCCCTCCTGCCTTCCTTTCTCATAGACTGAGGGAGGAAAGGAGAGTCAGGACAGAGGAGAAAGGAAAGGAGAGAGGATACATAGAGAGAGGAAAGGATTTGAAATGATTGGATACATAGAGAGAGAAAAGGAGAGAAGACAGAGCCTAGAAAGGAAAGGAGAGAGGATACATCAAAGAGAGATCTACAGAGGAGAAAGGAAAGGAGAGAGGGTACATAGAAAGAGGAAAGGAGATGAAAGATTCAGTGTTGAGAAAGGAAAGGAGAGTTTGTTTGATATTCCTCCTGAGAACTCAGGAAAGGAGAGATAATCTGTACAGTGAGAAGGAAAGGAGGTTTAAGGTATTTTCAGGGGAGAAATTCTGAAAGATAAATCAAGACTAAAAACATAGAAGGGGAAAGGAGAGAGGACAGAGGAGAAAGGAAAGGAGAGAGGATACATAGAGAGGGGAAAGGAGAGAGGACAGAGGAGAAAGGAAAGGAGAGAGGATACATGGAGAGAGGACAGAGGAGAAAGGAAAGGAGAGAGGATACATAGAGAGAGGAAAGGAGAGAGGATACATAGAGAGAGAAAAGGAGAGAGGACAGAGGAGAAAGAAAGGAGAGAGGATACATAGAGAGAGGAAAGGAGAAAGGAAGAGGAGAAAGGAAAGAGAGAGGATAAGGAGAGAAAGAGGAAAGGAGGAGAGGATACATAGAGAAAGGAAAGGAGAGAGGATACATAGAGGAGAAAGGAGAGAGAAAGGAGAAGGAAATAGAGAGAGGACAGAGGAGAAAGGAAAGGAGAGAGGACAGAGGAGAAAGGAAAGGAGAGAGGATACATAGAGAGGGGAAAGGAGAGAGGACAGAAGAGAAAGGAAAGGAGAGAGGATACATAGAGAGAGGAAAGGAGAGAGGACAGAGGAGAAAGGAAAGGAGAGAGGATACATAGAGAGAGGAAAGGAGAGAGGATACATAGAGAGAGGAAAGGAGAGAGGACAGAGGAGAAAGAAAGGAGAGAGGATACATAGAGAGAGGAAAGGAGAGAGGACAGAGGAGAAAGGAAAGGAGAGAGGATACATAGAAAGAGGAAAGGAGAGAGGACACATAGAGAAAGGAAAGGAGAGAGGACAGAGGAGAAAGGAAAGGAGAGAGGATACATAGAGAGAGGACAGAGGAGAAAGGAAAAGAGAGAGGATACATAGAGAGAGGAAAGGAGAGAGGATACATAGAGAGAGGAAAGGAGAGAGGATACATAGAGAGAGGAAAGGAGAGAGGATACATAGAGAGAGGAAAGGAGAGAGGACAGAGGAGAAAGAAAGGAGAGAGGATACATAGAGAGAGGAAAGGAGAGAGGACAGAGGAGAAAGGAAAGGAGAGAGGATACATAGAGAGAGGACACATAGAGAAAGGAAAGGAGAGAGGATACATAGAGAGAGGAAAGGAGAGAGGACAGAGGAGAAGGGAAAGGAGAGAGGATACATAGAGAGAGGAAAGGAGAGAGGACACATAGAGAAAGGAAAGGAGAGAGGATACATAGAGAGAGGAAAGGAGAGAGGACAGAGGAGAATGGAAAGGAGAGAGGATACATAGAGAGAGGAAAGGAGAGAGGATACATAGAGAGAGGAAAGGAGAGAGGACAGAGGAGAATGGAAAGGAGAGAGGATACATAGAGAGAGGAAAGGAGAGAGGATACATAGAGAGAGGAAAGGAGAGAGGATACATAGAGAGAGGAAAGGAGAGAGGATACATAGAGAGAGGAAAGGAGAGAGCACAGAGGAGAGATGAAACGATACAGGATACATGGAGAGGAAATGAGAGAGCAGAGAGGAAAGGAGAGAGCAGAGAGGAAAGGAGAGAGGAAAGGTGAGAGGAATGGAGAGAGGAAAGAAAAGAGAGGAGAGGATACACATGAGGAATCACAGCATGGAACATTCCATACCTGTTGCTCCCAATAATTACCTACACAACAAATCAAATGAGTCTTATGAACAGCACCCTGCACCCCACTGGCCAGCCAGCCAGCCAGCAACCATGTCGATTCAGCTAGAGCATTTATTCACTTTGGATTGGTTCCCCGATGCTTCCAAAGCCGCATAGTGGGTTGAGGGGTTATACCCCAAAGTGGACAGTGAGCTGGTCTACATGGCAATTATGCTGAAACAATATTTTCAGTGTGTGTTTAATGACTACCCACTGTGATAATACTGCTGTACCATAAGAGAGTATATCATATAGCAAACTAAAGCTTTCTCTCTCTCCCTCCTCCTCTCCCCTGTTTCTGCCACATATATCCATCTCTCTCTCTTTATCACTCTGTTGTCTCTTCTTTCTCTGCTTCCTCTCTTCCTCTTCGTCATCAACTCTGTCTCTATACTTCTATCTTTCTCTCTCCCCCTGTCGCTTAAAACCTCCTATCTCCCCGCTCCTCTCTTCCTTCTCTCCTCTCTTCTTCTCCAGGTGTAGTGTCAGTGGTTGGGAATGGCATAGTGCTGTTGGTTTACTGTAGAAAGAAGAAGAAACTCAGACCACCAGAACTCATGACTATTAACCTGGCCGTCTGTGATTTTAGATACAGCCTCTTGGGGGCGCCATGCCTCATAATTTCCAGGTTAGCGATTCCTGTCGACCAATGTTCAATCCCCCATACTGATAGTATGAATATCAAACTAGACAGAATGATATGATGCAGATGTCTTTTATCCAGATCAATTGACAGTTAACACTCACATCCCATGAATCAGACAAAGTGCTTAGTGTTCCAACGACCAATGAACATTATCAGGTCATTAACTCCTCCTCCAGTCCACCAGTGTGTCCCATGGCTGGGTGTTTGGGGAAGCAGGGTGCCTGTGGTACGGGTTGCAGGGCTTTGTTTTTGGGATCGGCTCCCTCGTCACCACCTGTCTCATCTCTCTGGACCGCTGCCTCAAGATCTGCAGCTTCAGATACAGTCAGTGGGATTCCCTTAATTTCTTTTTACATATTTTATTTGTTCTATCTTTTGAGTCATGTGGGTAAGTGCATACTTATCCTATCCTATTCTTCTTCTTTCTTCCTTCTTTTTAACATACTTTCCCTTGGGAAGACAATGACAAAGTGTTGTTGAATCCAAAAAACATTTAACTTACCTAGGCTACATTTATCCTTCATCCTTATTTGATATTTTTCCAAACATTTCAAAACATGGAATACATGTCTGATACTCAGTTGAGAGAACAAAAGGAGTGACACAAAAGGATGTTGTTGACCTCTTTTAGTGGCCTCATTGACTTCCTGGTTTTCCCTGAGGCTTTCGTCAGTGGGTCAGAGCATAAATAAGGCCCTTGCTTTGAATATGCCCTTTATACTGAGCATGTCAGATGATTGATTTTGAACAGAATATTGAACAGAACCTCTGCATTTAATGATCTAATCTAAACATACACTATATATACAAAAATATGTGGACACCCCTTCAAATTAGTGGATTCGGCTATTTTAGCCACACCCGTAATTAAAATCGAACACACAGTCATGCAATCTCCATAGACAAACATTGTCAGTAGAATGGCGCGTACTGAAGAGCTCAGTGACTTTCAACGTGGCACCGTCATCGGATGCCACCTTTCCAACAAGTCAGTTCATCAAATGTCTGTCCTGCTAGAGCTGCCCAGGTCAACTGTAAGTGCTGTTGCTGTGAAGTGGAAACGTCTAGGAGCAACAACAGCTCAGCGCCGAAGTGGTAGGCCGAGGCTGCACAAGCTCACAGAACGGGACCGCCAACTGCTGAAGCATGTAGCGCTTGTCCGTCTGTCCTCAGTTGCAACACTCACTACCAAGTTCCAAACTGCCTCTGGAGGCAAAGTCAGAGCATTAACTGTTTGTCTGGAGCTTCATGAAATGGGTTTCCATGGCCAAGCATTGGCTGGAGTGGTGTAAAGCTCACCGCCATTGGACTCTGGAGCAGTGTAAACGCGTTCTCTGGAGTCATAAATCACGCTTCACCACCTGGCAGGCCAACGGACGAATCTGGGTTTGGTGGATGCCAGGAGAACGCTACCTGCCTGAATGCATAGTGCCAACTGTAAAGTTTGGTGGATGAATAATGGTCTGGGGCTTTTTTGAGGGGAACGGCACCTCATGGTTTGATCAGGCTAGGGCACTGCTTTCCAGTTCCACTGAAGATAAAAAACTCTTTGGCGCAAACTACAGCATAATCAACCTTCCGATATTCTAGACGATTTAGATGCACTGGGGCTTCAAAATATGTGGCGACAGTTTGGGTAAAGTTTGGTGGAAGCCCTTTTGGGCCTCCACTTAAATCAGCATGACAATGAAAATATGTGGCGACAGTTTGGGAAGCCATGCACACCATGCACAAAGCGAAGTCCATACAGAAATGGTTTGTCGAAATCGGTGTGGAAGAACATGACTGACCTGCACCGAGCCCTGATCTCAACTCCATGGAACACCTTTGGAATGAATTGGAACGCCGACTGCGAGCCAGGCCTAATCGCCCAACATCAGTTCCTGTCCACATACCTTTGGTCATGTAGTGTAGTTTATAATCTGTTTGTCTGTATGTCCAACTCTTTCTTCAAGCCCACGTTGTAGAGATACTTGGGGTCACTATTGTAAGAGCAGCTTTTGATATTTGTGATTGGTCCAGACTCCAGCTTGATCTTGTTGCTCTGTTGATCTGGAGATGACTTTTCGGGTTACGTAGACACTTCCAAATACCTGATTGTTTAGGTAACACCGGGACAACCTCAGAAGAACTCTAAGGGAGAGGTAGCAATGATGTTATTGTATTGCTGTTTAGGGGTAGTCATGCAGGTAACTATAGGAAGGGGAAGGGTAGTTGTCAGGCAGGGTTAATGTCTGGACTACCAACATGCAGCACTACATAAAGAAATGAAAAACTGTAAATATCACACACAACCATATAAACTACTAGCATCCATTTTCAGGGCTCATTTGCAAAAGATGCCTTAGTCTCAATGAGACTCCCTGTTAAAATAAAGCAAAAATAAATGTATTCATTACACGCTTCATACATCTGGAGCCTTTGGATCCTATTTCTGATTTACTAATTACTGGTCAATCAAACAACGTGCTTCACTTTATTCATCTTAACCAATGAGAATAAATAATGGTGAAATAACATTCCTCCATCGCTCTCTACCAGGTCAGTGGATCGAGAGACGTCACATGTCCATGTCCATAGGGCTGGTGTGGTTCTACTCTCTGTTCTGGGCCTCCTTGCCCGTCTTTGGCAGCTACGGACCAGAACCCTTTGGGACCAGCTGCACCATCAACTGGTACTCCTGACTCTCTCTTATAAGACTCTGTTTTGATGTGTGTGTGTGTGTGTGTGTGTGTGTGTGTGTGTGTGTGTGTGTGTGTGTGTGTGTGTGTGTGTGTGTGTGTGTGTGTGTGTGTGTGTGTGTGTGTGTGTGTGTGTGTGTGTGTGTGTGTGTGTGTGATTGTCTGCAGTTATAAAAGCATTCTTCTCATCCAGCAGCAGCAATTCAGCCTGGGTACGAGGTTATAAAAGTATGTATAAATATACATCTTCTTCTTCCTCTTTTCGTTGAGGTGGGGGATGAGGTCATCTTTGATCGACAGGCTCTACATCTTGCTGATCCTGATCATGTGCTTTTTTTCTCCCCACACTGACCATCGTTGCCTCCTATGTGACCATTCTGCTGACGGTGAGAGAAACTGCACCCAGCTGGCACAAAATGGCTGATTCAGTAGGAGAGAGTCCAGGGAACTCAACTCAGACTCTGCAAAAAACAGCATGCCATGTAACTCATTGATTAATGGAATCAATTGTCCTGGCATATTTTCAGTGGGGCACACTATAACATATGGAATGCATGGTGCGTACAGTCCAGCAAGCATGATCTATTACCGTGATGGTGGACTCAATAGCTGTAGTCAACTGGTGGTCTAGCGAGCGTGGCCCTTGTGTATTTGTTTGTGTTTACTGACATGTCTCTCTGTGTAGGTTTACTGTTCTAGTCGCGCTCTGGCATCTATTCCCTCCTCAACTATCACTCACACCAGCAAAGACCTGAGACTCACAAAGGTACCTTCATGTACATACTACCTCAATAAGCCTGACTAACAGGTGTCTGTATATAGCCTTGCTACTCTTTTTTTCAAATGTCTTTTTACTGTTGTTTTATTTCTTTACTTACCGACACACACACACACACACACACATACCTTTTTTCCCCGCACCATTGGTTAGAGCCTGTAAGTAAGCATTTCACTGTTGTATTCGACGCACGTGACAAATAAACTTTGATTTGATTTGGTATGTGGAAAACAGACTATGTTAGAAGAAGCTTAGTTACTGGCTTGAAATTAAAGATGTCATAACATCTGCTTTATTCCAATGTTATTAACTTTTGTAATAACATTGTAACAAGTGTGCAAGTACAGACAGTACAGTATATCTTTCTGTTGTTTCATCTACTGTCTGTCTGTCCCAGATAGCAGCTGTGGTGTGCTCCACCTTCCTCTTATCCTGGACTCCCTATGCCATTGTCTCCCTCTACTCTGCCTTGGCCCCCAAGGAGGAGCATTGGGCCGGGGAGGCCATGCAGGGAGGAGGCCCCTCCATGGGGACTGGAGGATCCACTGGGATGGCCTCAGCCTTCCCAAACATCCCCAACATTATGGGTCTCCTCAATTGGACCTCCACGGAAAACTACGGAAGTGTCTACTACGACCCTGGAGAATCCTTGCGGGACGTGACCAACCCAGATCCCTACTTCTATTCTGGCTTAGGCCATAGTCTGTCTGCTGCTTCCACCCGCAGTTCAGCCCCAAGCCAGGAGGGGGAGTCAGAAACAGGGAGCAACCGGCCGGTGTCCTGCCTGCCACCTATGGTGTCTCTGATACCAGCAATGTTTGCCAAGTCTCACTGCATGATTAACCCTTTCATCTACCAGATCATGAACAAGGAGTTCAGAGAGGACGTGTACGACATACTGTTTGGGAGACAGAATGGGGAGAGGAGGAGAATGCAGGGAAGAGCAGGGAGCTACTCTGACAGTAAGGAGTCTTTCATAGTTACAGGTGTGGACTGGACAGGTGCAGAATGACTGATAACTCTCTCTATTTCTCTCCTCAGCCACAAAGGCAGCGTCTCCTACTGCCACAGCTGGCGAGGGAGGAGCAACCCCAAGGCCATGCCCATGGTGGAGTTGGGGAAGAAAGAGAGGGCTGGCGACACCATCTCGGTGGGGTGGGACGCCCCCCTGGGCGTGGCCTCGCTGGACACACAGGTCAACAAGGACGGGCAGAGTCTGAGCGAAGCAGGGAGAGAGACAGAGAGAGCTGGGGGGTTCCACCTCTAGTAGTCTGCTGACCGAGTGATAGAGGGAGATAGATAAGAGAGATGTTGAGAGGGTGGAGATGTTTAGGAGCAGAGACATCTTTAAAAACAGCTTTAAAATAAAACATGTTTTGTGCAAGGACAACCAGAGTATTGTCTTTGTCAACACTGTCCTAATAGGCCTGTGTGTGGATTATGGTTCAAATGATAGTTTCACACAATAGAATAGTGTGTACAATTGTATGCATGTATTTTGTAACAAAATAAAATTGACACTGCACTCATTGAACTGTTCATAGCCTAATGGGTACTAATGTTAAAAGAAAACCAGCTACTTGTGTATTTACGGTAGCTTCCCTGCTCTCCAAATCCCGCAGCACTTGTTGTGTCTTGTGGTCATTTTGGAGCCAGATAAGCGTTGACGGAAGACACTGGATTTATTTTTAATACATTAGTGATTTGCAGGATTTAACAGTACTTTCTCTCATATAGCCTATATACCAAAACATTACTTTTCTGAAATACATTTGAGTGTTGTCGCCTGCGCATAGCCGTGGGACCGGCCTATTCGGCATTGTTTTTTTGGGGCGACTGTTATCCAGCATAATAGCGAGACAGAGGAAGAGAGAAGAGCACTTATTCCACGAGCCTCTTTAGCCCGAACGGACATAAATCGAGGATAACATTCGTAATTACAACCATTTACGCAACCAGATAAAGGTGGAGAGTCACGGATACGTCTGGTATCCAACAACAAGTCAACCTTCAGCCTGTCATTATTTTATTTTGGTGATCTTATACCGAGAAAATTACCGTCCGTGTTCATGCCAGATCTGCAGCGCTTTAGTTTTCCATACCATAGTATGAATCCTTTGTTAGAGGCGAACTCGCTTCTCCAACATCAACAGCAGCAGAACCAAGGAGGACAGAGTCATCCGGATTCCCCCTCAGGTCTTCTGCCCGAATCCGTCTTCGGCTCGCTCGACCCGACGTCTTTCTTCCTGGGCGACCATCCCGGACTGGGCTCGGAGACTCAGCCAGGGTTCGATTTCACCACACCCTCACAAGCTTACCTGCATCTAAACCACTCTTATCACCGGTCTGTGCCCCAACCTCCTGCAGCGATGGCCCTGAGGAACGACCTGGGCTCCAATATCAGTGTCCTAAAGACTCTGAACTTACGGTTCCGATGCTTTCTGGCCAAAGTGCATGAACTTGAGCGAAGAAATAAGATTTTGGAGAAACAACTACAACAGGCGTTGGATGCGAAGAACAGCTGTGATGGGGGTTGTTCTGAAAGCGCTAGACGGGCCCATACCCAAGAAACAGGTGTACAGACCGGGTTTGTGGGAACTATCCCTCTCAGGCCCGGGTCACTCCCGTTCCAAAACACCAACAACTCCGCGAGACGACCCACTACCCTCTTCACACCTGCCCTCAACACTGTCTTCACGCTTGAGTCCAACAACAAAGCTGGAACAAACCCCACCGAGCCGAATCAGAATCCGACCATCACGGTAAGCCAATCAACCCCAACAATCGACTCTCCAGCCGGGTCCAATTCAATCACCAACGGGAAAACGGTTTTTAGTACAGGCACTGGAACCCCCACCAACCCGCCTCCCCGGTTCCTCCCCGGTACTATCTGGTCCTACAACCATACCCGCAAGCTCGGTTCTGGCGTGGAGACGCGCGTCACCAGCCCCGGTGTGTCCTGGGTCCAGCCGGACGGGGTCGGGGTCCAGATTGATACCATTACCCCGGAGATCAGAGCCCTGTACAACGTCCTGGCCAAAGTCAAGAGGGAGAGAGACGAGTACAAACGCAGGTAAAATGTGTTGATTTTATTCACCAAAGTAAGGCCTAGTTAACGTGTGTGTGACGGGTGTAAAGGTGCATGGGGACCTAAGAGTTGTGATTAAACGTCTCTTGGTAAAAGTCAGTTGATGTAACTTAGTGAAACTATAATAGGCGTACATGTATTATTTTGCTCATGCCACTTGGGTGAAGTGAAAGGCCCTGTTACAACAGATGGCATCTGAGAGCAGCTGTGTCCTGCCTGTGTTCTGTCTATTTCTGCCACAGCCCACACCATTCTCATTGCTAGAGATGCAAAGGGCAGCTGGGGGAAATACCAAACATTATCAGACCATAACTGACTCAAGCACAGCTCAAGTATTGAAGATTTGACTTATGGTTTGGCTTGGGGAAGGAATATCTACTTAGTGCCTCTTTAGAAAAAAAGGGTAATGGGCCAAACACAGTGACAGGAATCTGATGCAGAGACCATAATGCACCTCTGCACATTTGAAATGGCTGCAGTTTGTATTCTATGACAGAACTAGAACCCGGACGGCTGATTTGTGGCACTATTAACAGCAGGGCTGTGGCTTTGATTCACACTGCACAGGTCACATAGACATGGTCTATACTGAAGGTATGACCATATGTTGATTTGGATAAATATATCTCAGCGAAAATGCCATACCCAATGAATGTAAGGTGATAGACAAGCATGTATGTCCCATTAGGAAGGCTGGGTAGGGTCAGAGATTGGGTTGTGAGCGGGAGGACCTGGGACAAGTGTGTGTTTGTGGCTGTTTTGTTTGTTTATTGTGATTTCATGAGGCATGTGACCTTACTGCCACCTCCAAGTGAGTCAAGTCCAGGCTTGTTTCACCTTCAGACATCCATATATCTGATAGCATCTGTACTGCACAGTCATTGATGTGATTTAGGCCTCCAGTGTAGTGAAAGATTGTTATCTCTGTCATGAGTCTGTTGTTGTAGAAATGCAGTTAAATCTACCTGCAGGCAACATGTAGAGAGAGGGAAACCCACAGGACTATTAATTCACTTCAAGAAGGTAGTTTCACTATAAGATACACCCCTTCCCTCCCTCTCCTCCACTCTTCTTCCCCTGCCCTGTCCCTTGTTCTCTCCATCTATCCATTCATATTGCTATTCATTGTTCCCCCTCTCTCATTGGCTAATTCTCTCATACCCCTCCAGGGGTGGAAAAAGTATCCAATTGTCATACTTGATTTAAAGTAAAGATACCTTAATAGAAAATTACACAAGTAAAAGTGAAAGTCACCCAGTAAAATACTACTTGAGTAAAAGTAAAACAATATTTGGTTATAAATGTCCTTAACTATCAAAAATAAAAGTATAAATAATTAAAAATTCCTTATATATGGCACAATTGTTCATGTTTTTAAAATGTACAGATAGCCAGGGGCACACACCACCACTCAGATATCATTCAGAAACCAAGTATTTGTGTTCAGTGAGTCTGCCAGATCAGAGACAGTAGAGATAACCAGGGATGAACTCTTGATAAGTGCATGAATTGGACCATTTTCATGGCCTGCTAAGCATTCAAAATGTAACAAGTACTTTTGGGTGTCCAGGGAAAATGTATGGAATAAAAAGTACATACATTTTGTTTAGGAATGTAGTGAAGTAAAAGTTACCCCAGAAAACTACTTAAGTAGTACTTTAAAGTATTTTTACATAAGTGCTTACACCACTGTGCCCTCTTACTGTCTCCTCCCTTATTTTCCTGACCTGCTCTGTCCTGTATTATCATCCCCCCCTTTACCTGTCTCTGTCTCTCTCTGTGTCTGTCTGTGTCTGTCTCTCTGTGTATGTCTGTGTCTGTCTGTGTGTCTCTCTGTGTATGTCTGTGTCTGTCTGTGTCTCTCTCTGTGTCTCTCTCTGTGTCTCTCTCTGTGTCTCTCTCTGTGTCTCTCTGTGTCTCTCTCTGTGTCTCTCTCTGTGTCTCTCTCTGTGTCTCTCTCTGTGTCTCTCTCTGTGTCTCTCTCTGTGTCTCTCTCTGTGTCTCTCTCTGTCTGTCTCTCTGTGTCTCTGTCTGTGTCTGTCTCTCTGTGTCTCTGTCTGTGTCTCTCTCTGTGTCTCTCTCTGTGTCTGTCTCTCTCTGTGTCTGTCTCTCTCTGTGTCTGTCTCTCTCTGTGTCTGTCTCTCTCTGTGTCTGTCTCTCTCTGTGTCTGTCTCTCTCTGTGTCTGTCTCTCTCTGTGTCTGTCTCTCTGTCTGTCTCTCTCTGTGTCTCTCTCTCTCTGTGTCTGTCTCTGTGTCTGTCTGTCTCTGTGTCTCTCTCTGTGTCTGTCTCTCTGTGTCTGTCTGTGTCTGTCTCTCTGTGTCTGTCTGTGTCTCTCTCTGTGTCTGTCTGTGTCTCTCTCTGTGTCTGTCTGTGTCTCTCTCTGTGTCTGTCTGTGTCTGTCTGTGTCTCTCTCTGTGTCTCTCTCTGTGTCTCTCTGTGTCTGTCTGTCTCTCTGTGTCTGTCTGTCTCTCTGTGTCTGTCTGTCTCTCTGTGTCTGTCTGTCTGAGGCTTTCTCTTTCTCTCTCTCTCTCATTTCAAATAAAATGCAGCTTTATTGGCATGGGAAACATGTTTACATTGCCACGGCAAGTGAGATAAACAGTAAACAAAAGTGAGGACATAAAACAATGTTAACAAAAACTATTAGAAATTAACAGTAAACATTGCACTCACAAAGGTTTGACATTTTTTGAATGTGTTATACTGTTATCAGCTATGTACAGTGTTATATCAATGTGCATATGGTTATAGTATGAATAGTAGGGGAAGATAAATCAACATAAATATTAGTGGTATTTAAAATGTTATTTGTGCTGAACTTATTGCCCTTTTCTCATGGCAAAGGGCCCCTTGTTGCTGTGATGGCACACTGCAGTATTTCTCCTAACAGATATGGGAGTTTGATTAGTTTTCAAATTCTTTGTGGGTCTGTGTGATCTGTGGGAAATATGTGTCTCTAATATGGTCATACATTTGGCAGCAGGTTAGGAATTGCAGCTCAGTTTCCACCTCATTTTGTGGGCAGTGAGCACATAGCCAGGTCTGCCTATGAGGGTCTCTGTCAATAGCAAGGCTATGCTCACTGAGTCTGTACATGTTGGGTCAGTCACAGTGGTCAGGTATTCTGCCACTGTGTACACTCTGTTTAGGGCCAGATAGCATTCCATTTTCTTTCTTTTTTTGGTTGATTCTTTCCAGTGTGTCAAATAGTTATCTTTTTGTTTTCTCTTATTTGGTTGGGTCTAATTGTGTTTCTATCCTGGGGCTCTGTGGGGTCTGTTTGTGTTTGTGAACAGAGCCACAGAACCAGCTGGCTGATGGGACTCTACTCTAGGTTCATCTCTCTGTAGGTGAGGGCTTTGTGGTGGAATGTGTGGGCATCGCTTCCTTTGAGGTGTTTGTAGTATTTAACAGCTCTTTTCCGCACTTTGATAACTAGCAGGTGTAGTCAGAATTCTGTTCTGCATGCATTGTTTGGTGTTTTGCGTTGTACACAGTATATTTTTTTCAGAATTCTGCATGCAGAGTCTCAATTGGGTGTTTGTCCCGTTTGGTATTTATTTGCTCTTGGTTCTTTGTTAAACGACTGAAAAGGTTGGAGAAGTGGTTTATCCATACATCTCCATTTTGGATAGATAGCTCTTCGTGTTGTTTAGTGTGTTCCAATTTTCCCAGAAGTGATTTGATTCTATGGATTCTTCAATCACATTGAGCTGATTTCTGAAATGTTGTTCCTTATTTTTTCTTAGTGTATTTCTGTATTATTTTAGTGTTTCACCATCGTGAAGGCGGAAGCTAAGGTTTTCTGGGTCTCTGTTTTTGGTTGGATAGGTTTCTCAATTTCTTTCTTAGGTTTTTGCGTTCTTCATCATGCTCTGTTCAAGAAGATGGTGATTTTGCTGTGATCTGATAGGGGTGTCAGTGGGATGACTGTGATCGTTCCGAGAGACACTGGGTTGAGGTCGGTGATAAGGTAGTCTACAGTACTACTGCCAAGAGATGAGCTGTTGGTGTACCTACCGTAGGAGTCCTCTCAAAGCCTACCATTGACTATGTCTAGACCCAGCATGCAACAGAGCTGTAGGAGTTGTGACCTGTTTTTGTTGGATGTTTTGTCATACTTGTGTCTAGGGGGCATATTGGGGAGGGAATGCTGTCACCTCCAAGTAGGTGTTTGTCTCCATGTCTGCTAAGAGTGTCGGTTCTGGCTTTAGGTCGCCACAGACTAGTACATGTCTCTGGGCCTGGAAATGGTTGATCTCCCCCTCTAGGATGGAGAAGGTGTCATCATTAATGTGTGGGGAGATATAGGTACCACACAGGACTACCATTTTCTTTGAGATCATTTCCCTATTTATTTCCAACCAGATGTGAAATGTTCCTGTTTTAATGAATTGATTGGAGTGGGTTAGGTTATGTCTGATCTCCACTTCTCTCCTCTTCACTCCATCTCTCACTCTCTCTCGCACACTCTCCACTGCCAGCTCCAGTCTCCTTTCTTCAACCCCCTTCCCCCACATCATATCTTTCTCCCTCTCTCTCTTCCTAACTGCATGCGGCCATGCGCCTTCCCCTCCACCTAGTATCTGCAATGCGGTATACTCTGCACGGCAGGCTGTGATTGCTGGAAAAGGGAGGTGGCTTCCAAAGAGAGCTCAGCTCATCTTTCCCTCGCTCTCTCTCTCCCTCACTCTCTCCCCCTCCCTCACTCTCACCTTACCCATCTATCTCAATCACAACAGTGTGCACAATGGCACAAAAAACGTCTCTCTGTACACCATATAACCTCCTATTTGTTTTAAGAGCAGTTTGGTAAAGGCTCTGACATGTTGCAGTATTGTGCATTTTAAGCAGCAATTCTATAAATGGCATTGCTGTGCAGTGGGGTCTGTGTGGTGTGTTGAGTCACTGAATCAGCCACACACACGCACACACACACACACACACACACACACACACACACACACACACACACACACACACACACACACACACACACACAGAGTTAATAGTTATTATTACACATTTTACTGTGTAATTTACTTCACATGACTTTTTGTTGTGTAGGTGGGAGGAGGAGTACACTGTCAGAGTGGACATGCAGCAGAAGATGGAAGACCTACAGGAGGTAACACTGTGTGTGTGTGTGTGTGTGTGTGTGTGTGTGTGTGTGTGTGTGCCTGACCCCTCTTAATGATTGATACATAGGGGGTAAATGTATCCCCTCTTTCTGTTACACTTGTTCTCTGTTTATTTGCAGGGATAAGAACAAAACCATGTCAGAATATCAAACATGACAACAAGACATTACATTGAAATGTTTAGGAGCTCAATGCTTGTAGACACAAAGGCCCTCCTCACTGATCTATACACTAACTTAGGGCGTGGGGCCAGAGGCGCAGTGTTGTGTCTGAGGTTCTGGCGGTGTTGACACATTTGACATTGCCCTGACGCATGCCAAACAACCTAATACAATTGCTTGTGTGAAACAGCTTGGTTGAATAGTGTGCAAACCACTAACCAAATATAGTATGTTTCTAAACCGCTAACATAATTGTACTGTAGGCTATGTATACATCCCTAACCTACTAGTTCGATGCTCCTCCCATGACGTTCGTCATACGTGTTACAGAAAGCAGCTGACAGTCATGATCAGACAGCCAAATGGTTAACTACATTCAGCATGATTGAATTACAGCAACAATATCAACTCCCCAAAATGGCCCCGTTGGTCCCTGTCAGAGTGAGTTACTTAATCTGAAAGTCATTTGTACGTCCTACTTCCAAATTGTATTGGTCACATACTAGAGGTCGACCGATTATGATTTTTCAACGCTGATACCGATTCTTGGAGGACCCCAAAAAATGTAACAAATGAATTTGTAATAATGACAATTACAACAATACTGAATGAACACTTATTTTAACTTAATATAATACATCAATAAAATCAATTTAGCCTCAAGTAGATAATGAAACATGTTCAATTTGGTTTAATTAATGCAAAAACACTGTTGGAGAAGAATGTAAAAGTGCAATATGTGCTATGTAAGAAAGCTAACGTTTCAGTTCCTTGCTCAGAACATATGAAAGCTGGTGGTTCCTTTTAACATGAGTCTTCAATATTCCCAGGTAAGAAGTTTTAGGTTGTAGTTATTATAGGACTATTTCCCTCTATACCATTTGTATTTCATTAACCTTTGACTATTGGATGTTCTTATAGGCACTTTAGTATTGCCAGTGTAACAGTATAGCTTCCGTCCCTCTCCTCGCTCCTCGCTGGGCTCGAACCAGCAACACAACAATAACAGCCACCACATTGAAGCAGCGTTACCCATGCAGAGCAAGGGAAACAACCACCCCAAGGCTCAGAGCGAGTGAAGTTTGAAACGCTATTAGCGTGCGCTAACTAGCCAGCCATTTCACTTCGGTCACACCAGCCTCATCTCGGGAGTTGATAGGTTTGAAGTCATAAACAGCGCAATGCTTGACGCACAACGAAAACCTGCTGGCAAAACGCACGAAAGTGCTGTTTGAATGAATGTTTATGCGCCTGCTTCTGCCTACCACCGCTCAGTCAGATACTTAGTTAGATACTTGTATGCTTGTATGCTCAGTCAGATTAAATGCAACACAGGACACGCTAGATAATATCTAGTAATATCATCAACCATGTGTAGTTAACTAGTGTTTATGATTGATTGTTTGTTATAAGATAAGTTTAATGCTAGCTTGAAACTTACCTTGGCTTACTGCATTTGCGTAACAGGCAGTCTCCTTGTGGAGTGCAACGAGAAAGAGGCAGGTCGTTATTGCGTTGGACTAGTTAACTGTAAGGTTGCAAGATTGAATCCCCCGAACTGACAATGTGAAAATCTGTCTTTCTGCCCCTGAACGAGGCAGTTAACCCTCCGTTCCTAGGCCGTCATTGAAAGTAAGAATGTGTTCTTAATAACTAGTTAAGGAAGTCGAGAATTTAAGCAGCTTTTCGCAGCTTTTTGTTAAAAATCGCGCAACATTTCAGCGCCCTGCTATTCATGCCAGGAATATAGTATATGCATATGATTAGTATGTGTGGATAGAAAACACTCAGACGTTTCTAAAACTGGTTAAATCACTATAACAGAATGTGCGTTTCATCGAAAAGTGCATGAAAATCTGATCACTGAAAATGGAAATAAATATCCATGCGCGACATCAAGGAATTGTTCAAAGTGAACCGAATTAAATTAGGCCGAGGTTGCAGTGCCTACAGCTTCCACACGTTGTCTAGAGTCTTGTCATTTGATTCGCAATTGATTCTTGGTCTAACCGAATCAAGGGAACCGATTCCCTCCGGTCCCCGACCGGATGTTTTGGTCGAGCTCTCTCCAAGACATTTTTTCGAGACGACATCTATAGAATTTACATCGCCTCCTGATGAATTTTATCGCTTATTAACGTGTACTAATACCTAAAGTTGCATTACAAAAGTATTTCGAAGTGTTTTGTGAAAGTTTATCGTCTACTTTTTTTATTTAAAAAAATGACGTTACGTTAGAAAAAGCTATTTTTTTCCGTTGTTCACACAGTATTCTTAGATCGATATCTAGGCTATATATGGACCGATTTAATTGAAAAAAAAGACCCTAAATGATGTTTATGGGACATCTAGGAGTGCCAAGAAAGAAGCTCGTCAAAGGTAATGAATGTTTTATATTTTATTTCTGCGTTTTTGGTTTGCGCCGGCTAACGCAAAATCTGTCGTGTTAGGTGATGTTGCAGTATTTTGAGGGTGCATGGTATCAGATAATAGCTTCTCATGCTTTCGCCGAAAAGCATTTTACAAATCTGACTTGGTGGATAGATTCACAACGAGTGTAGCTTTAATTCAGTATATTGTATGTCCATTTTAATGAAAGTTTGAGTTTTATCAACCTCTATAGGTGGCGCTCTTGAACATTTCCGCTGATTGATGTTCCCACCACGGGACCACGTCCCTAAGTTAACTGACTTGTCTTGTTAAATAAAGATTAAATAAAGGTGTAAAAAAAAATCAGCAAATTGGCGCCCCAAAATATCGATTTCCGATTGTTATGAAAACTTTAAATCGGGCCCTAATTAATCGGCCATTCCGATGAACCAGTTTACCTCTATCACATATGCATTAAGCAGATGTTATTGTGGGTGTAGCGAAATGCTTGTATTCCTAGCTCCAACAGTGCAGTAATATCTAACAATTCACACAAATCTAAAATAATAGAATGGAGTTATGAAAATATACACTACCGGTCAAAAGTTTAAGAACACCTACTCAATCAAGGGTTTTTCTTTATTTTTACTATTTTCTACATTGTTGAATAATAGTGAAGACATCAAAACTATGAAATAACACATATCGAATCATGTAGTAACCAAAAAAGTGTTAAACAAATCAAAATATATTTTAAATAGCCATCCTTTGCCTTGATGACAGATTTGCACACTCTTTGCACACTAAGGCAAAGATTCACTAGACCTCAACGGCAACAACGTCGCCTATGGGCGCAAAACGACCTTCACTGGACCAGACAGGACTGGCAAAAAGTGCTCTTAACTGACGAGTCACGGTTTTGTCTCACCAGGAGTGATGGTCGGATTCGCGTTTATCGTAGAAGGAATGAGCAATACACCGAAGCCTGTACTCTGGAGCAGGATCGATTTGGAGGTGGACGGTCTGGCGGTGTGTCACAGCATCATCGGACTGAGCTTGTTGTCATTGCAGGCAATCTCCATGCTGTGTGTTACAGGGAAGACATACTCCTCCCTCATGTGGTACCCTTCCTACAGGCTCATCCGACATGACCCTCCAGCATGACAATGGCACAAGCCATACTGCTCGTTCTGTGCATGATTTCTTGCAAGACAGAAATGTCAGTGTTTTGCCATGGCCAGCGAAGAGCCCGGATGTCAATCCCATTGAGCACGTCTGGGACCTGTTGGATCAGAGGGTGAGGGTTAGGGCCATTCCCCCCAGAATTGTCCGGGTACTTGCAGGTGCCTTGGTGGAAGAGTGGGCTAACATCGCACAGCAAGAACTGTCAAATCTGGTGCAGTCCATGAGGAGGAGATGCACTGCAGTACTTAATTCAGCTGGTGGCCACACCAGTTACTGACTGTTACTTTTGATTTTGACCCCCCCCCCCTTTGTTCAGGGACACATTATTACATTTCTGTTAGTCACATGTCTGTGGAACTTGTTCAGTTTATGTCTCAGTTGTTGAACTGGAAGGCCAAAAAGATAATCAAGGACATCAACCACCCGAGCCACTGCCTGTTCACCCCGCTATCATTCTGACCTCGCCTTCTGGATGACAGTGGGGTGAACAGGCCGTGTCTCGGGTGGTTGATGTCCTTGAAGTGCGGGCAGTGAGCGTCGGTGGCACTGTGTTATCCTCAAAGCGGATGAAGAAGGTGTTTAGCTTATCCGGAAGCAAGATGTCGGTGTCCTCGACGTGGCTGGTTTTCCCTTTGTATTCCGTGATTGTCTGTAGACCTTGCCACATACGTCAAGTTGCAGTAGCAGTGGTCGAGTGTTTTTTAGCAGCACGAGTACTACAGTCAATGTGTTGATAGAACTTCGGAAGCGTTTTCCTCCAATTTGCTTTGTTAAAATCCCCAGCTACAATAAATGCAGCCTCAGGATATGTGACTTATATCCGGAGAGAGCCTTGATTCCGTGAAACAGAGTATGTTACAGTCCCTAATGTCTCTCTGGAGGAGATCCTTGCCCTGAGCTTGTGTACTTTATTGTCCAGAGACTAAACATTAGCGAGTAATATACTCGAAAGTGGTGGATGGTGTGTACGCCTCCTCAGTCAGACTAGAAGTCTACTCTTCTCCGCCCGCGGCATCTTGTAGCAGCCTCTGGGATAAGATCAATTGCCCTGGGGGTTACGAACAAAGGATCCAATTGGGGAAAGTCGTTTTCCTGGTCATAATGCTGATGAGTTACCGTCACTCTGATATCCAAAAGTTATTTCCGTTTGTAAGAAATAACACCAAAAAAACAAATGACTGCAATGTTGCTTAGGAGCTAGAAGCAGAGCTGCCATGTCTGTCGGCGCCATCTTGCCATCACTAAGCATATGCTGAGCCAGGTGGGGCTCTGGTTTCTCACGTTTGATGTGTGAGGATGCAACTGCAGGGGACACCTACCTAACCCAGTTAGACTGGCTCTGTTGAGCCAACAGGAGACCACATGGCATGCAGCAAAGTCCCACTTTACACTAAACTATCCATGCAGAACAATGTACAAGATACAAAAAGAAACACTCGTAACAGACACAATCAACTTTTATGTCAAGACATATTGGCTAGTAGTTTACGGAATCAAATACTTCAGAGAAAAGAGGGAGAAGGCAGCAGGGTAGCCTAGTGGTTAGAGCGTTGAACTAGTAACAGGAAGGTTGCAAGTTCAAATCCCCGAGCTGACAAGGTACAAATCAGTCGTTCTGCCCCTGAACAGGCAGTTAACCCACTGTTCCTAGACTGTCATTGAAAATAAGAATTTGTTCTTAACCGACTTGCCTAGTTAAATAAAGGTAAAATAAAAAATAAAAATTAGATTAACAATATGATCCAAGGCACTTGTGAGATTAAGTAGGCAGGGTTGTCAATGTATAATCTGTGTATGTACTGTATGTTTGTGTGTTGTACTTTGAATTTGTAGTAAGACTTAGGGTAAGAACATCTATCCTTACACTGTAAAGAATATATAATCATCATGGACAGATTATAGTGTTGTACTTTGGATTTAAAGTGCATTTGAGTCAAGATTTATAAAGACAAGATATGATGTTTTACTGTTTGGCCCTAACCTGAGTTGGTCAATATAGAATGTTTTACTGTTTGGCCCTACCCTGAGTTGGTCAATATGGAATGTTTTACTGTTTGGCCCAACCCTGAGATGGTCAATATGGAATGTTTTACTGTTTGGCCCTACCCTGAGTTGGTCAATATAGAATGTTTTACTGTTTGGCCCTACCCTGAGATGGTCAATATAGAATGTTTGACTGTTTGGCCCTACCCTGAGATGGTCAATATAGAATGTTTTACTGTTTGGCCCTACCCTGAGTTGGTCAATATGGAATGTTTTACTGTTTGGCCCTACCCTGAGTTGGTCAATATAGAATGTTTTACTGTTTGGCCCTACCCAGAGTTGGTCAATATAGAATGTTTTACTGTTTGGCCCTACCCCGAGTTGGTCAATATAGAATGTTTTACTGTTTGGCCCTACCCTGAGTTGGTCAATATAGAATGTTTTACTGTTTGGCCCTACCCTGAGTTGGTCAATATAGAATGTTTTACTGTTTGGCCCTACCCTGAGATGGTCAATATAGAATGTTTTACTGTTTGGCCCAACCCTGAGATGGTCAATATAGAATGTTTTACTGTTTGGCCCTACCCTGAGATGGTCAATATAGAATGTTTTACTGTTTGGCCCAACCCTGAGTTGGTCAATATAGAATGTTTTACTGTTTGGCCCTACCCTGAGATGGTCAATATAGAATGTTTTACTGTTTGGCCCAACCCTGAGATGGTCAATATAGAATGTTTTACTGTTTGGCCCTACCCTGAGTTGGTCAATATAGAATGTTTTACGGTTTGGCCCTACCCTGAGATGGTCAATATAGAATGTTTTACTGTTTGGCCCTACCCTGAGATGGTCAATATAGAATGTTTTACGGTTTGGCCCTACCCTGAGATGGTCAATATAGAATGTTTTATGGTTTGGCCCTACCCTGAGATGGTCAATATAGAATGTTTTATGGTTTGGCCCTACCCTGAGATGGTCAATATAGAATGTTTTATGGTTTGGCCCTACCCTGAGTTGGTCAATATAGAATGTTTTATGGTTTGGCTCTACCCTGAGATGGTCAATATAGAATGTTTTATGGTTTGGCCCTACCCTGAGATGGTCAATATAGAATGTTTTACGGTTTGGCCCTTGAAAATAAAAGCGAGCCGCACACTCTTGGAGCTCAGATGCAAAAATGTAATACCAACGTTTCGACAGCCAAGCTGTCTTCATCAGGGTATAATCACAAACACTGCGGGATGACTCATTTATATAGTGTCAAAAGACACAGGTGTCTGTAATCATGGCCAGGAGTGGACTAATATCATTGGTTAATAATCAAATGTTAAAATGTCATACAAAGAACAGTATACAAACAAATGGATAGCATACGATCATAGATTAATTTGACTATACAAGTTTACACACAATTACAATGGCAAAGTCACAATAATCACAAGAATGGCTTCAGATCAAAGTCTACGTTGAGACCGAAGGGCGCAAGGGTCTTTAAATTAAAGATCCAGGCAGCCTCTCGTTTTAACAATACATTATCAAGGTCACCCCCTCTCCTAGGGAGGGTGACATGTTCGATGCCAATATAACGCAGAGACGAAATCGAGTGGCCTGCCTCCAAGAAGTGGGCTGCAACTGGATAAGTAAAGTTTTTACACCTAATGGTGCTACGATGCTCTGAGATACGTACTTTTAATTCGCGCTTTGTTTTACCTACATCATTTTTACCACAAGGACAAGTTATAAGATAAATAACTGCCTTAGTGGAGCACGTAATAACACCTTTTATTGGGATCGATTTCCCTGTTTGTGGGTGTTTGAAGGATCTACATTTATAAGTGCCATTGCATTGAGCACAGCCATTACCATTTGTAATTTCCATCCAGTAGGGGCGCAAATAGACGTTGTTCACGAATATCTTGGGGTGGTAAATCAGAGTTTACCAATTGGTCTCTGAGATTTCTGCCCCGCGAGAATACGACCAAGGGAAGGTCCGAAAACACAATACCGAGACTATCATCAGATTTTAAGATGTGCCAATGTTTGTGAACAATTCCCTTAATTTGTTCAGAGCACTTTGAATAGCGGGTAGTTAGAACGCAAGAATGCGTCTTTTTGCGAGACTGACCTTGAAAAAGGTCATGTCTCGTTTTGTTTTTAATTTTCTCAATGGCAATATTAATCTGATCATTCTTGTAGCCCCTCTCCTTGAACTTTCTTTGCGTCTCATCCATATTCCTGTCGAAATGCAATGGCACTTATAAATGTAGATCCTTCGAACACCCACAAACAGGGAAATCGATCCCAATAAAAGGTGTTATTACGTGCTCCACTATAAGGCAGTTATTTATCTTATAACTTGTCCTTGTGGTAAAAATTATGTAGGTAAAACAAAGCGCGAATTAAAAGTATGTATCTCATGATTATGTGTGTGTTTTGTTTGTAGGACCTCCAGGAGAGCGAGGGCTGTCAGGATGAGTTGGCTGTCAGAGTGCAGCAGCTGAAGTCTGAACTGGTGCTCTTCAAAGGCCTCATGAGCAACGTGAGTCTACATCTACAAAGTTCCTCTCAATTTGCACCTTCTCTTATCCAATCCAATTGTATTGGTCACATACACATGGTTGGCAGATGTTATTGCGAGTGTAGAGAAATGCTTATGCTTCTAGATCCGACAGTGCAGCAGTATCTAACGGGTCATATCTAACAATTCCACAACAAAACCTAATACACACAGTCTAGTAAAGTAATGGGATGAGAATACATAAGTATAAAATATATGGATGAGCAGTGACAGAGTGGCTAAGATGCAATAGATAGTAAAGAATAGATAGTGAAGGATAGAAAATATACAGATGAGATGAGTAATGCGAGATGTAAACATTATTAAAGTTGCATTATTAAAGTGACTAGTGTTCCATTTATTAAAGTGGCCAATGAAGTCTGTAGGTAGACAGCCGCCTGTTTGGCTGGTGGCTGTTTAATAATCTGATGACCTTGAGATTGAAAAACAGCTTCTATCTCTCTGTCCCAGCTTTGATGCACCTGTACTGACCTCTCCTTCTGGATGGAAGCGGGGTGAACAAGTAGAGGCTCAGGTGGTTATTGTCCTTGATGATCTTTTTGCCTTCCTGTGACATCAGGTGTTGTAGGTGTCTTGGAGGGCAGGTAGTTTGCCCCCGGTGATGCGTTGTGCAGACCGCATCACCCAGATGTGATTTTGCAGTGTGATGGTGATTGCATCGTCTGTGGCCCTATTGGGGCGGTAAGCAAATGGGAGTGGGTCTAGGGTGTCAGGTAGGGTGGAGGTGATATGATCCTTGACTAGTCTCTTAATGCACTTCATGATGACAGACGTGAGTGCTACGGGGCGATAGTCATTAAGTTCAGTTACCTTAGCCACCATTGTTCCTGTTTCCAAGAAAGCTATCTTGAAGCATGTGGTGACAGCAGACTGGGATAGGGATTGATTGAATATGCCCGTAAACACACCAGCCAGCTGGTCTGCGCATGCTCTGAGGACGCGGCTAGGGATGCCGTCTGGGCCAGCAGCCTAGCGAGTGTTAACTCATTTAAATGTTTTACTCACATCGGCCACGGAGAAGGAGAGCCCGCAGTCTTTGGTAGCAGGCCGTGTCGGTGGCACTGTATTGTCCTCAAAATGCACAAAGAAGTTGTTTAATTTGTCTGGGAGCAAGAAGTCGATGTCCGCAACAGGGTTGGTTTTCTTTTTGTAATACATGATTCTCTGTAGACCCTGCCACATACGTCTCGTGTTTGAGCCATTGAATTACAACTCCACTTTGTCTCTATACTGACTCTTTGCTTGTTTGATTGCCTTACGGAGGGAATAACTGCACTGTTTGTATTTGGCCATGTTTCCAGTCGCCTTGTCATGATTAAATGCGGTATACATGCTTTCAGTTTTGCGCGAATGCTGCCATTGGTTAGGGAAGGTTTTAATAGTCACAGTGGGTACAACATCTCCTATACACTTCCTTATAAACTCGCTCACCTTGTCAGCGTATACGTCAATGTTATTGTCTGAGGATACCTTGAACATATCCCAGTCGATGTGATCTAAGCAATCTTGAAGCGTGGAATCCGATTGGTCAGACCAGCTTTGGATAGACCTAAGCACGGGCGCCCCCTGTTTTAGTTTCTGACTATAGGAGGGGAGCAACAAGATGGAGTCATGGTCAGATTTTCCAAAAGGAGGGCGGGGGAGGGCCTTGTATGCATCGCGGAAGTGAGAGTAACAGTGGTCGAGTGTGTTACTCGCTCATGTACTGCAATCGACTGCTAACAATGTAAGAAATAATGCATAAAAAAAAAAAAAATACTGCACAGTTTCCTAAGGACTTGAAGCGAAACTGCCATCTCTATCGGCGCCATCTCATGTTGCCATTCACACCTAACAGAATCATCATCAACAACTGGTATACATCTTTCTCCTATATACACACACTGCCTCATACTGTCCTGATCTGACTGCACACAAATCATCTACTCATCAATGACCCTTTTCACCCTCAATATTGTCTGGTTCATTCTCCTGTCCCACCAGTCTGTTTCTCACACTCTACACAGAGATTACTCCTGGTCTGGTTAGGATGATAACTGTTACTAGGAGACTGTAACCATCTCTCTTTCTGTGTAGAACATGTCTGATCTGGACAGTAAGATCCAGGAGAAGGCCATGAAGGTGGACATGGACATCTGTAGACGCATCGACATCACGGCTCGCCTGTGTGACTTGGCCCAGCAGAGGAACTGTGAGGATGTCATCCAGATGTATCAGGTAGTCTGTCTGTCTTTTTGTCTGACGGTGTCTGTCTGTGTCTCTCTCTCTCTGTCTGTCTGTCTTTTTGTCTGACGGTGTCTGTCTGTGTCAGTCTGTCTGTGTCTCTCTCTCTCTGTCTATCTGTTTGTCTGTCTAAGTCTCTCTTTCCACTCCTAGGTCCCTAACACCCAGTCTGCCATCAACTGTCGCCCCCGGAAACAGACCCCGCTGTCCGTCAACAGTAGTGAGGGTGATGAGACTATCAGCACCTCGGAGAGCGATGGGGGCCTGCCCAGAGAGGAGGAACTCTGTGGCTCGTCAGCCAATCAGATCAATGAGGAAATGCAGAGGATGCTCAACCAGCTGTGAGTAACATTACAGGACTGGTGTTTGTTACATGTATAGTTTCTCTTATCAGGCTTCTACAGGTACAACCAGCTTCTACACTGTCTATACTCTACCATAGTAAAGGTATTAGACTGATAAGAAGGAAGCTTCCATGTGCATTTTCCCCAGAGGCCAAACAAACGTTAATAAACAAACATTTGTGTGTGTTGCAGGCGGGAGTGTGAGTTTGAAGATGACTGTGACAGCTTGGCCTGGGAGGAGACAGAGGAGACTCTGCTGCTGTGGGAGGACTTCCCAGGATGCACTCTGGCTCCAGAGACCACCCACCAGCCAGGAGAGGTATGGTGCGCTTTAGAATGTTGATGTTTAGGTATTCCATAGTAACTCTATGGGGTTAACTAATGTTAGAGCCTTGGAAGTAGTACCTTCAACCTCTCATAAGTACACATTGATGACATAATGCAATACCTTTGTCCAAGTAGTTATATTGTTTTAATGATTTGTACGGATATCTTTATGCAGAGGCTACACAACATTACATAGACATTTATCAGGAGTTTCTGTATTCACAGTTACTCAGATTATAGTATTGTCAATTTGTATTTTCCAGGAAATTACTTTGAATAGAGCTAGAGCACTTCCATTTTTTTCCATTCCCCTTTCTTTCTTTCTTTCTTTCCTTCCTTCCTTCCTTCCTTCCTTCCTTCCTTCCTTCCTTCCTTCCTTCCTTCCTTCCTTCCTTCCTTCCTTCCTTCCTTCCTTCCTTCCTTCCTTCCTTCCTTCCTTCCTTCCTTCCTTCCTTCTCTCCCCTCCTTCCTTCCTTCTCTCTCTCCCTCTCAGCAGGAAGACCAGTGTCTGGAGAAGGTGATTAATGACACTGAGGACTTATTCAAATCCAGGGAGAAAGAATACCAAGAGACCATCGACCAGATTGAGGTGTGGAGGGGGGGTCTAGGGCTATGTTAATGTTTGACAGTGTGTTTCTCCCCAGTATGACTCGGCTACAGCTCAGAGTGATGTGTTTCTCCCCAGTATGACTCGGCTACAGCTAAGAGTGATGTGTTTCTCCCCAGTATGACTCGGCTACAGCTCAGAGTGATGTGTTTCTCCCCAGTATGACTCGGCTACAGCTATGATGTGTTTCTCCCCAGTATGACTCGCTACAGCTAAGAGTGATGTGTTTCTCCCCAGTATGACTTGGCTACAGCTAAGAGTGATGTGTTTCTCCCCAGTATGACTTGGCTACAGCTAAGAGTGATGTGTTTCTCCCCAGTATGACTCGGCTACAGCTAAGAGTGATGTGTTTCTCCCCAGTATGACTAAGCTAAGTGATGTGTTTCTCCCCAGTATGACTTGGCTACAGCTAAGAGTGATGTGTTTCTCCCCAGTATGACTTGGCTACAGCTAAGAGTGATGTGTTTCTCCCCAGTATGACTCGGCTACAGCTAAGAGTGATGTGTTTCTCCCCAGTATGACTCGGCTACAGCTCAGAGTGATGTGTTTCTCCCCAGTATGACCCTAGTATGATGTGTTTCTCCCCAGTATGACTACAGCTAAGAGTGATGTGTTTCTCCCCAGTATGACTCGGCTACAGCTAAGAGTGATGTGTGATGTGTTTCTCCCCAGTATGACTCCGCTACAGCTAAGAGTGATGTGTTTCTCCCCAGTATGACTCGGCTACAGCTAAGAGTGATGTGTTTCTCCCCAGTATGACTCGGCTACAGCTAAGAGTGATGTGTTTCTCCCCAGTATGACTCGGCTACAGCTCAGAGTGATGTGTTTCTCCCCAGTATGACACAGCTAAGAGTGATGTGTTTCTCCCCAGTATGACTCGGCTACAGCTCAGAGTGATGTGTTTCTCCAGCTCAGAGTGATGTGTTTCTCCCAGACTCGGCTACAGCTAAGAGTGATGTGTTTCTCCCCAGTATGACTCGACTCGGCTACAGCTAAGAGTGATGTGTTTCTCCCCAGTATGACTCGGCTACAGCTAAGAGTGATGTGTTTCTCCCCAGTATGACTCGGCTACAGCTAAGAGTGATGTGTTTCTCCCCAGTATGACTCGGCTACAGCTAAGAGTGATGTGTTTCTCCCCAGTATGACTCGGCTACAGCTAAGAGTGATGTGTTTCTCCCCAGTATGACTTGGCTACAGCTAAGAGTGATGTGTTTCTCCCCAGTATGACTTGGCTACAGCTAAGAGTGATGTGTTTCTCCCCAGTATGACTTGGCTACAGCTAAGAGTGATGTGTTTCTCCCCAGTATGACTTGGCTACAGCTAAGAGTGATGTGTTTCTCCCCAGTATGACTCGGCTACAGCTAAGAGTGATGTGTTTCTCCCCAGTATGACTTGGCTACAGCTAAGAGTGATATGAACCGTCACCTACATGAATACATGGAGATGTGTTCTATGAAGAGAGGCCTGGATGTGCAGATGGAGACCTGCAGGAGACTCATCACCCAGAGTGGGGACAGGTACACTCACTCCCTCACTCTCTGCCACCAGCATTCACTTCTCTCTCTCACGGTTTCTCTTTGGCTCACTTTTAATGACCTACAGTAGTTTACACTAACCTGTACATTTTCTTTGACCACGTTTTAAACGCATTCTTGTGCCTACTGTATACCTGTTAAAGTCTAAATGATGCATTCCCCCCAAAATGGTCTTATTTCTCTCTCCCTCTCTTTCTCTCTCTGGCTCTACCTCTTTCTCTCTCGCTCTTTCTCTCTCTTTCTCTCGTTCTCTTGCTCGCTCTCTTTATAGTAAGCCTGGCTCTCCTGTGGCTGTGGCTGGTGAGGAGAGCGTTGACCAGGCTGAGAAGGAAGGGACAACAGCGTCGCCTCCTCTCTCCAACTCTCCTCCCAGATCATGACCTATCAAGACCACCTCCATCACATGACCGTCATTCCATCCAACCACAGCACCACTCAACCCTCCGCTGTCACTATAGCAACGCCATGTTTACATTCTAACCACTAGATTAGTATATTTTTTATTTTCTTCAAGCTATCTTCATTCACAAGCCTCAATATAGGAACGTGGCAGATCAATCTGTTTTAGCTACTGGAAAGTGGTATTACTAGCACCATGGAAGTCTGTACATAAGAACCCACTGTTTAACAGAGCAAAGGTAACGAGGTAATGGATTGAAATACACAACTTGAATTGAGAATACCTCATAGAAACATATGAGCAATATTTGAATGAACTCATATGAGTTGTAGGCTACTCTTAAGGTAGTTGTTGGTACTACAGAGAACCATGGTAATAACTCCTATAGCATGATCCATTTCCACACAGCCATAATGATAAACACACCACACCAATACATTCATGTCAGGCTAGCATAGCAGATCATTCTAACAGTGTGCTGTCCTGATGCAACATTACGAGTGTTGTTTTCAAACTCACCTAGAAGTATAACACAGTAAATATAAGCCTTAGGGTGTGTTCGTAAATTCACTGGAGTGCCAGAGTGCGCTCTGGGCGTTCGTAAATTCAAAGCGTTGTCAGATTGTCCGTTCGTAAATTCAAAGCGTTGTCAGATTGTCCGTTCGTAAATTCAAAGCGTTGTCAGATTGTCCGTTCGTAAATTCAAAGCGTTGTCAGATTGTCCGTTCGTAAATTCAAAGCGTTGTCAGATTGTCCGTTCGTAAATTCGGAGTGTTTCCTTCCGGTCGAGGAGTAGGGTTGATCCGAGCCTTCTGACCTCACAACGGCAGTCAAGCACCCAAGCTAACAGACTAACGTTGGCTAGCTTGCTAGCTTCTTCCAGACAAAAATGAGAGAACAACGCACTCTGACCATTTTACTCATTCTAGCAGAGCTGGTTAGGCTGTTTTTGTTATCCAGAGTGTTGGTGACTGTAACTGTGATGCTGGCAAACAATTTCATTACGCTTTTTTGCCTACGTTTACTGACACCGGCCATATTCAATGTGTGTTGAGCGTTAGTAAATTCATCAGATGAGCGTGCTCTGAAATCGGACTAGATAGCCAGAGAAATTTTACAAAGCAAAGCCCAGTTGGCAAGAGAGAGAAACTCCAGATGAATCACTTTATTAGCAACAAAACAGAAATATAACATTACTGTACTGTATCATAGTTATTCAAACGGACTAAAATAATATCAAATCACTAATTGTATCAAGACATCTACACTTCATTCATATGTATCAATGAAAACTAGAAAAAAAGTCAAATAGTAAACTAAACTAAGATGCAGTCACTCAGATGGCGACAATGATATCCCTGTGTGTGATTCTGAACTCACATTTTGAAACAAAAGCCTGCCCGTCTCTCTGCGCTTTTGTTGACACCAGACAGGTTGTCATAGTAACATTATTTTACCGTCCTGTTTCACTTACCTGGTATTTACTAAGGAATTATTGGATAACATTGTGTAACATTGTATTCTTTCTTCAACACAACTGGTACTAAATGTTTCATAGTGGTGCTTGTTTCACTGAATCCCAAAGAACCCCAAAAGTAGTTTTATTGTAATTATAATGTAATACCATTTTACTGTGTCTAGTAAATGGCAACTATGGTGAGAAAAGTTCGCTAGAGCACATAATGATCTGGGACCAGGCTAGTCATAGGCTCTGTGTCGGCTCAATATGTGGTAGTTAGTGTGAATAGTGTAAATACTCTGTTAAAGCTGATCTGAGGTCAGCTCTGGGGCCTTGCCCTGATCTCTGTGTGTCTCTGTCACTGACACAGGGAGAGGGATACATATGACAAAGGGCATTGACACCCAAGTGTTACACCTACGAGCTGTATTGTATACTAATGTTTTGTTTAGTTTCCAGCAGCAGAGAGCAGTGGAAGGCCCTGCTACTCTGTCCTCCAGCAGGGAGATGGGTAGGCTCGGATATGAGAAGTTAGATAGGAGAGATTTGTGTATCTGTTCTGTACTCTCTATTTCTATGTGCTGTAGTCTGATCTGGTTGGTAAGGACTCAAATGCATCAGTAGTATTGTATCAGAGAGAAATGGAAGATTGATGAACAGGCTATAAAAGACAGAATGTCCACAGATGAACAAATAGACAGACAGACAGGTGAATGTACAGTACGGATAGATTGACAGATTAATGAATCGATGGATAGAATGATGACCTGCTGAGATAATTTATGTTTGCTACTTGAGTGTCAAAGCAACTGAAAACAAGCAATCTGAATTAACTTTGAGAAATATTGCTGAAACATTGTTATAGAAGTACTAAATACTGATGCTGAAAAGCTATCTGACACGGTGCTTGATATGGCCTAACCTATTTTTGAGCTTAAAAGTTAGCCGTTATAAAGAAAGAGCAAAGCAAATATGTATATTCAATAATACAGCAGTAACAGCAGTAATAACAGTATTTAATGTAACAGAAGAATAAGAATGATATGTACAGATGTAGGATCTTAATTTGATCACTTTTGTTGCTGAGATTATTCCTGTTCTAAAAAGGCTTCTAAAGTTTGTAATTTCCACTTTGAAATTTCAGACTTGATTTTCCCTAATGAAAAATGCATCAACCCCTACAAAATTGGCCATTAATTATAATCCACGTAATAAATCACATTTCCTGTTGCTGCAGAATTTTTTCCTGCTGTAGCAAACTGGCTCAAATTAAGATTCTACATCTGTAATAATTCAAACTTGTACATGTCACGAATGTAAACAATTATTGAAGGAAAACTTTTATTTTCTCCACTTGTCACTTCATGTTTGTAGATGTGGCAAAATAGTGAAATTGTTAGAGCTGAGGAGTAGATTTCCTCTCTGTTAATTCATCATACACTATGTTATTATACAGTAGAATGTAGATGTACAATACCATTTTGTTCCTCTTCCTTGACATTGAAATATGCATTACTTTGAGTATTAAACACTCTCTTACCTCAGATAAACAATATTTAATAACTCAATAATAGAACACAATTCCTTCACAAATACTATCTCTTTATCAACAACCAAATGGAGGCTTCAGTTTAGTTCATTTCATTTGTGTTTCTTTCTTTTTCTTGTTTGATGAGGAAGATGTTTAATCAGGTGCTGTCTGCTGATCACACCTCAATATTCTAGTATTGTAGAAGGGTTTCCAAGGCTTTCTCTGAACGATTATATAGGTTGTGAAGAACAGGTTTTGGAACCATGAAAAAATGATATGCATGTCTTAAGCTATGTATTGGTTATGCCATTCCTTGGGCGTTTCTCCTGACCACATGACCTCGGTCCTAGACCTGGGTGGGTATTCAACTCTTACACTACAAGATCCGGAGCCTGCTTGTTTTCTATTCTACCTGATTTACTAATTGCACCACCTGGTGTCCCGGGTCTAAATCAGTCCCTGAATAGATGGGAACAATGAAAACATGCAGTTAGGACCTGGCTTTGAGGTCCAGAGTTGATTTTGAGGGTCCTGTGCTATAATGCTTGGGTTTTTTCTGCTCGGGTCATATGGCCAGTAAAACTCCTGGCCCCAGCGTTCCTGCCCTTTGGCCAGAACTGGAGATTAAAATGGAGAATAGAAGGCAGCGGAGAAATAGTGAGAATATGTTTTTCTTTGTATATTTTACTACACGCACAGAGAGACTGAGTCTCTGCAGTATGTATGCATGAGTCAGCGTGTATGTTTAGGAGAGTGTTCTAATGTCCTTGGTTTTTAAAAAGAGTTTTACTGGTTCACTTACAACATGAAGAATACAATAGTCCTAAAATGCACACTGTCTTCCAGTGTCTGTCTGACAATAGACCAATTCATATCCTCTTCACAACTGAACTGAAGGCTAACGGTATAACTGAATCATTGTAAACTAGAGTGGTAGGGACCATACAGTGATGTGTTCTGCTGACTGGATTCCCATCTCTACAAATCGCCTTGAAATACTGTATATATATATAAATCAAAGATGTACAATAATCGCTCTAATATTCCAACAATAATCCACTTTCTTCATGAGTGTATGTGATTACAAAGTAAATTCTTTTTAAAAATGGCACCAAAGTGTAAAAAAAAAAGAGAGATTACTACTCAAATGCTTTAACATAATGATGGTATGATTGCTATGATATTGTATGCATTAAAGGAAAACGCTATTTTGGATATATTGTATGTTTAAACACTGGCAATGCAAGGAGGTCCACAGTCAAAAATACTTAGTGTCAGGTTCCCAGATTTGGCACATAGCTGAACTTTTAACGTGGATGGAGATATTTGATTGGTCCTTAATGTTTCTCGTAGACCAGGAGCCAATGCTCTTGCTCTGTGAGGACCAGTGTATTCTCTGGTCCATATATTTTACCATCAACTAATTCCATCTGGCCTGAGTAAGCTAGCATGCAGGTGAATAGACTGAGTTGTCAATGAGAAGACTGTTAGCAATCACCAGGGCCTCATTTACTAAGCATCTGCACCAGTGCCATGTTTACACCTGCTCGGTTCAAAAGGGAACGAGTCATAGAACAAAAGGTCAAGGGACAAGTAAAGTCTGTTTTCTGTTTCTAGCTTTGTATCTCATCTTATAATTTCCTCCGAAAAGAGCAAGTGTAAACATTGCGCTGCTTGGTAAATCAGGCCTTGGTTTTTGTTTTGGTGAGGTGTGAGTTCTGTGACACTGGACTGTCCCCTTGAACATGTGTGCTTCAACGCAGAGCTCTGTGTACTGACAGAGAGTTCAACGCAGAGCTCTGTGTACTGACAGAGAGTTCAACGCAGAGCTCTGTGTACTGACAGAGAGTTCAACGCAGAGCTCTGTGTACTGACAGAGAGTTCAACGCAGAGCTCTGTGTACTGACAGAGAGTTCAACGCAGAGCTCTGTGTACTGACAGAGAGTTCAACGCAGAGCTCTGTGTACTGACAGAGAGTTCAACGCAGAGCTCTGTGTACTGACAGAGAGTTCAAACGCAGAGCTCTGTGTACTGACAGAGAGATGGAATGAAGAATAAAAGATACAGCTGAGCAATATGATTGTGTGTGTGTGTGTGTTTTTGTGTGGATTTGGTGAGTTTATGCTAGAAGCCCATTTGCATTGGCTGCTATGTGTGTCTGTGCTTCCTGAACTCCACCTGCCTGATAAGCTAACTTTACGAGGACAGCGAGATAAAATGTTTGTGACAAACTGTCTTTCACATCTTAAAGTATGTGTCGAAAATGATGAGACTTTGGTTCAGAAGCATTAGTCACCCTGCTGACATGCCTGTCTTGTCTGCCTGTCTGTCTCTAGCTTATAAATACATCACAACATCACTGTCAGTACACAGTGGGCGGGAGAGACAGGAAGAGAGGAAGGTGTCACAGGTGAAGGAAATAATGACGCAAAGGATGGGTAGAGAAGAGCGAGACACACCTTAAAGAATAATAGTTGAAGGGGGGTTGAAGTTGTAGACAACAAATACTTGGCATTTGGTGTGGTCTCTACAGTGCAAAAGGTAAGACTAGATTATGTTGTGTTGGCAGTTTTCAACACAGGTTTCTACATTGATATATTTTGAACAGAAATGAGGCACAAAGCCAGAAGTTAGTGCAGTCACCATCAAATTGTGATGAACTTACAGATTTTTAACATGTTGTAGCCTTGTAACATCTTCTGGCATTATTTGTTGTGTACTTTTTAATACCAAATTAGAAATGTTACTGAATGAACTCAAATGACAAATCGTTCATGATTTAACATTGTTTACAGAATGGTGATGGAACAGTTATTTGTGGCTGTGCTAATGATGTCTGCACACCTAGCAGTCTCATATCCCCTGGTAACCATTTTGCCCCTTTTATGTCTGTTCTTAGTATTTGTTATGACCGCTTATGAAAGCTGTTAGAACCATTTGACATCTGTTACAACATTATGACAGTAGACCTCATGAGACTGTGTGTTCATGTTGTGTGTCGTCAGACTACAGAGAGCTATTACATGGATGGAGGGAGACAATGCAGACTGTGTCCACCAGGTGAGAAAGAAATGCCCTCCATCATCTTACTTTTTATTTGATTTATTGTTTCCTTGTTTTTGTTCCCTCATCTCCACATCATCCTACAATCAACCATTTTTTACATTAATAGTGAGTCAGATCATTTCAGAATGTTTGAGTGCGCATAGGCTCTTAGGAATCATGAGGAAACCAAGAGAGAGTTTCTCATGATGAGAAGTGGAGCTCTGTGCTATGACCACATCCTTCATTAGTATGCAGACTAGGCCAACAGGCTCTCGCTCTGTGCGCTCCATCTCTTCCTGTTATTCTCTGCTCTCTGCCGCTATGCTCCCTATCTTCTCACTCAGCAACAGACCGTGTACTAAAACGTTACCTGAATGTATGTGTGCCTATGGGTCTAAAAAAGTTAGCATTATGTTCTGATATCCACTGCTCATGTAGTCTACTACAGGACATTTATAAAACTCCAGCGTCCATCAGTTTGTATTGTTATTGTGGTGCTCTCTTATGTCTTGTCTCTTCACTCTCTCCTCGCTCCTCTCTTTCTACCTCATTCTCTCTATTGCCCCATTTCCCTATATTTTTCCCTAACTGTATTTCCTTTACTCCATAACTGCTGTCCCATGTCTTACAGCCATCAAACCACTGGACACTTCCTGTTTCACACTGAGTATTTAAATACAGTATTCCCAACATAGCTCATTCTAATATATCTACTGCTGTACATATCATTGTTAGTATATCTTGTGTAAATTCTTCCAGTGTACTGTACATACGCATAGATTGCATTCGGGTTGTTGATTGGATTCGTCCCGAGGTTCTTGAATTCTTGTAAAAAACGCTTAAATTATTTGTGTACTTGTTTGCAGTGGCGGTTCTGTGGTGGGGCCAGGAGGTGCCAGTGCCCCTGTGACAACAATTTTGGACCCCCTTGTGGCCCCCCTGAAAGTGGAGTATGAAATAATTTTTACATAACAATTTTTTGCTATCGTTCTTTTTTTACATCCGTTATTAGACAGTGGCAACGATGATGATTATGAACATGGTCTTTTGCCTGCTAATGCCTGCAATGCAGTGAAGAAAATGTTGACAACAATAACGTCTAATGTAACTGGCCCCTCTAACAGTACAACTGGCCCCAGCTTGGCCCCCCCAGTTGAAATGGTCTTGTCACATTCGTCATAAGGATCGGACCAAGGCGCAGCGTGGTATGCGTACATTCTTATTTATTTAAAGAATGAACACTGAACAAACAAAATAACAAAACGACACGTGAAGCTGATCAAACAAGTGCTGACAGGCAACTACACATAGACACGATGCCAAGAAACACAAAGTGGAAATGGCTGCCTTTCAGCGGTGCTAACATAATTGCAAAAAGGTTTTCTAATGATCAATTAACCTTTTAAAATTATAAACTTGGATTAGCTAACACAACGTGCCATTGGAATACAGGAGTGATGGTTGCTGATAATGGGCCTCTGTACGCCTATGTAGATATTCCATTAAAAATCAGCAATTTCCAGCTACAATAGTAATTTACAACATTAACAATATCTACACTGTATTATTTTAATGGACAAAAAATGTGCTTTCCTTTAAAAAACAAGGACATTTCTAAGTGACCCCGAACTTTTGAACAGTAGTGTATGTACAGTGCATTCGTAAAGTATTCAGACCCCTTGACTTTATCCACCGTTACAGCTTCATTCTGAAATGTATAAAATATGTTTTTCCCTCATCAATCTACACACAATACCCCATAATGACAAAGTAAAAAATATTTTAAAAATGTTGACATATTTATTAAAAATTAAAAATGAAATATCACATTTACGAGAGAATCTTCTCATGGTCTGAGAATCCTTTAATTGCCTTTTGGCAAACTCCAAGCGGGCTGTCAAGTGCCTTTTACTGAGGAGTGGCTTCCGTCTGGCCACTCTACCATAAAGGCCTGATTGGTGGAGTGCTGCAGAGATGGTTGTCCTTCTGAAAGGTTCTCCCATCACCACAGAGGAGCTCTGAAGCTCTGTCAGAGTGACCATGGGTTCTTGGTCACCTCCCTGACCAAGGCCCTTCTCCCCCGATTGCTCAAGTTTAGCGGTGCGGCCTGCTCTAGGAAGACTGTTGGTGGTTCCAAACTTCTTCCATTTAAGAATGTTGGAGGCCACTGTGTTCTTGGGGACCTTCAATGCTGCAGAAATGTTTTGGTACCCTTCCCCAGATCTGTGCCTCGACACAATCCTGTCACAGAGCTCTACATACATTTCCTTCAAACTCATGGCTTGGTTTTTGCTCTGACATGCACTGTCAACTGTGGGACTTAATATAGACAGGTGTGTGCCTTTCCAAATCATGTCCAGTCAATTGAATTTACCACAGGTGGACTCCAATCCAAGTTGTAGAAACATCTCAAGGATGATCAATGGAAACAGGATGCACATTTCTAAAAACCTGTTTTGGCTTTGTCATTGTTCGGTATTGTGTGTAGATTGATGAAGAAAATGTTTTTATTTTTTGCAGTGGTTACATGGCAGGAATAAAGTCATTTGGTATTTTGATATACATTAGATCTTGATAGATCGTACTAATACATTGTGTTTTCAGTCATAACTATTAAAGAACATGATTATTTTTAAACCCACCCCTCAGCTACTCTGTCAATCCCACCTATTTCCATAAACCCACCCCTCAGCTACTCTGTCAATCCCAACTATTTCCATAAACCCACCCCTCTGCTACTCTCAGTCAATCCCACCTATCTCCATAAACCCACCCCTCCGCTACTCTCAGTCCATCCCACCTATTTGCATAAATCCACCCCTCAGCTACTCTCAGTCCATCCCACCTATCTCCATAAACTGCCCTCTTATGATTTCCATATGCCATACATGTCATTTCTTACCAAAAGTTATAAAGGTATGTCTACAGTATGGACACTATTTATTACCATGTAATAGCTGTACTGAACCTTTTGTTCGGTGTGTGTGTGTATCAGATTTGCACCTGGTGGAGGATGAGCCGTGTACTCCTGTATCGAACGCTAGATGTCGCTGTGAGGCTGGTTTTACCTGCACCGACAAAGAAGACCAGACAGGAAACTGTAGAGACTGTGAGAAGATCCCTCAGCTGCCCCCACCTCTCCTGCCACCTAGCAATGGTACAGTGTGTGTGTTGCCCACTGGCCTTCTCTTATGCATGTCTTCCTTCACTGTGTTGTATTCTTGCCAGGTTCTGGGTATTGAATCAGTGTGTTTGGCTGTGGATAGATGTGATGTTTTCCTGCCTGTGTGCACTCTGCTCTGATTACAGAAGTGGGCATCAGAAACAACCAGACAGGAACTTCCTCTGAACACAGCAGGACTTCCTCTTCCGCTGGACGCTGTCAACCTCCTAAGTGAGCCTTTATCTTTTTTTATCCTCCCTACTTAAACATACTGGAACCAGACTGATAAACTGGCTCTGGTTGAAGACTTCTCCTGCCAGGAGGGCCACTTCTGGCAAAGTTGTTATTTTATGGTATATAACCTTCATACAACCAGAAGTTCTGGTATCAAAGAATTGTCAGATATCTTAGTGGTAATGGATATTTGGGATATTAAATATAGTTCTCAGTTCACTGGCCCCACTTCAGTGTTGACAGGCTGTGAATATGTTACATGATGAGTCCTTTACCTCTGTGTGTGTGTGTGTGTGTGTGTGTGTGTGTGTGTGTGTGTGTGTGTGTGTGTGTGTGTGTGTGTGTGTGTGTGTCCATCAGCTATTTTCATTACAGTCAGAATATATTGAAAATGTGAGAAGCTACAGATACAGTAGTTTCTCCATCTCCTTTCCCCACCAGCTGACACCAGCAAACACTTGGCAGCCATTTTGTGTCCTATGATGGTCATTGGAATCCTAGCCGTTATCATTCTGTTATGTATCCGTCGCCCAGGAAATGAAGCCTGTTTAAAACAAGGTAAGGTAGTGTTCCTCTGTTCAGTCTCAACTGTAGTTAGATCATTGTGTTAGAGCAGACTCTCTCTCTGGACACTAGAATGACATGAGGAAGGATTAGACTGTGATGTTAAATCTCAGGATAGGTCTGCACTGGGAGCCAACTGTAGCTTCTTGTGAATGTAATTGAATTAAAAGATTGCAACACTCTCTCTGTGTAGACCTACTTACCAGTTTCTAGTGTCTACATGTACCCAGAAAGCATTAAAATGCAGAGTAAGATGAAAAAGCATTGCCCTTTCAATCATAGATGATTCATCAATGAAATACCCATGAGTGGCTTACCATCAGTTTGCTGGGTTGACTAATAGATTTGTGTCTGTTATTTTCCAGCTCTCAAGTTCTGTAACAGGGTATGTATAATACCTACGGTAAATGACTACATTGTGTGTGTAATGTTTACATTGTCATTCATGTGTTCCTGACCGAAACCCTAAATAGGCATTGTTGACTATTGTGTATTCCAATAACTCTGGATTTCTGGTGAATTTCTGTGCTCTTGTGAAGGGAGTAAGAGAAGCAGTCGCCTAACAAGACCAAAGAGCCACCTCATCAGCACAATGCCAGAGAGACACAGCCCAGTATTGAGGACCAGACAGTGGATCCACCACCTATTACATCAGCAAATATGGGTACTATGGATACATACAAATAATTATTTTGACCCCAAGATCTTGATTTAAAAAGGAATCTAAATATGGTGGAGTTACTCTTGTGGTTTTTCCTATAGATGCACGTCAGTCGTTTAACTTGGAGTTTTGCATAGATGATGTTTTGAAGTCCATGGGGGATTAGCATGGGAAGTTGATTCGTTTCAAGATCCATAGTGAATAAGGCTGATGATGAATATAGAATCTAATATCACTTTCTCTCTGTCTCTGTCTCTCTCAGGCCCGGTCCATGTCCACAATGCTGGAACAGTCATCTTCAGTTTACTCAACCAGTTCACTGGTATGGGTGGAGGGATGGAAGAGAGAGGGCAGAAAGAGAGGGATGAGGAAGGATGTCCGACCCACCACACACCCTCCCCTAACATCCATCTATCCCAGGAGGAAAGGGATGGGGAAGGATGTCCGACCCACCACACACCCTCCCCTAACATCCATCTATCCCAGTAGGAAAGGGATGAGGAAGGATGTCCGACCCACCCCACACCCCCCTAACATCCATCTATCCCAGGAGGAAAGGGATGGGGAAGGATGTCCGACCCACCCCACACTCTCCCCTAACATCCATCTATCCCAGGAGGAAAGGGATGAGGAAGGATGTCCGAACCACCCCACACCCTCCCCTAACATCCATCTATCCCAGGAGGAAAGGGATGAGGAAGGATGTCCGACCCACCCCACACCCTCCCCTAACATCCATCTGTCCCAGGAGGAAAGGGATGGGGAGATGGACTGTGTATTCTTCCCTTCACAGGAACAATTGAGGGGAGGGGGATTGAGGACAGAGGACGCTCCAAGTGAAAACGTCCCTTCTAGGATCAGTTTAGCCAACCCTACATCCTAATGTTAATCATAAGGAGGATGAAGACTGGTCTGACCCTGGATCAGTGGTAAGGGACAACATCTACCTGGGGCTCTATTCAGTCTGTATCACTGAAGCGTTACAGATTGCTTGATAGAAATGTAAAGGTAATTTTTGATTGAGCCAACATATGCAGTGTTTAACGTGAATGCAGTCTCCACTGACGCGAGAACATTGCCTTTACATTTCTATCAGGCTGTAAAGCTGAACTTCATACATGGAGCCCTTACTCTCAGAAGAACACCGGTGAATCCCAGAACTCTAGAATGGCCATTATTTCCTGTCCCAGAACTCTAGAATGGCCATTATTTCCTGTCCCAGAACTCTAGAATGGCCATTATTTCCTGTCCCAGAACTCTAGAATGGCCATTATTTGCTGTTCTAGACTTAGAGCTAGACATCTCACTATGGTGGTTATGTACACATCCACTTGCTCTCATTTTATTGAACTGTATAATAAGCTTTCAGTCTCAACTGCTGCAAACTGTTTTTTCTGTGTTCATGTGGCACCTTGAACTGTTTTTTCACAAATTAAAACCAGAATATGAAATATAATTTTTCAATGAATACAGGTGATGGGGCGATTGTATGACATTACAGTAGGCCTGTAACATTTGTGATTCTGTTCTTTATTTAAAATACAGCACTGTATGTTTTAAACAGCCACTACTATGTAAGAGTAAACACTGGCATAAAGCATACATACAGCAAAAAGCATAATTGTAATGAAGGTGTAAAACATCTTCAACATAAACATGTACAGTACATGTATTCAGCACACAAATGTTTGTGTGTGTGTGTGTGTGTGTCTGTCTCTCTCTGTGTCTCTTGTTCACTCTTTGTTTCTCACTCTCAATCTGCTCTTTCTCGGTCACAGACTCCCACTCATCTTTAGCCTGTATCTTCATACTTCAAAGTGTCTTTTTGTCCTATTTTCTTGTCCTTTCTGAAAGTCCTAGATACAGAAGCCACTGCATTAAACCAATACAGCAGCCTGTCTAGCCGTCAGGTTAGTTTCACTTCAATGGGAATGTGAGGTAGTCTGTTTGTCTCCCAGCTCGCTTGTGAGTTCTCATCCTCTCCTTCGACACCTACTTCCTCCATCATATGTCCAGTAGCAGCTCTGGCTTTCCACACACTTCCTGGACCGGCATGGGCACTTCCTCTTCCGCTGTGCTCTGATTCGCTGGAGTAGTCTTTTTGGGAGACCAGAAGCCTGATGGACCAATAAGATGAGGGTTAAGTCAAATGTGCGTGCATATGTATTGTGTTCAATAGAACTACAGGACAGATCAACAGTGACATGGACTTACTGTTTGGTGAACCAATCCATCGCAGAACAGGTTTGAGCTTTGATATGGCAACAAGGCAGGTGAGCAGTAGACACACACACACTGCAGACACACACACCGGGAGCCACTTGCTATCATCTGTTTGTGTGTGTATGAGAGACAGAGGAGTAGAGAGAGAGGTCAGGGCCATAAAACACATTAACACCGGCATTGTATTGGGTTTTGTGAGAGAGAGAGAACTATGTAGCTCTCATGGCATTTTTACATGTCACTTTGAACACTTTCTGGCCATTTTCATCATTTGTATCCAATGTATTGTAGTTTACCTTGGTTTGGATTTGTGATGGGCCCAGGACCAGGTTTGGTGACAGGTTTAGGTCTATGATTAGGGATACCAGGCACCGAGTGGTTTGACACTGTAGCTGGCATGATGGGAGATGTCGGTATGAGTTTGGGTGTGTTCGGGCTGGGGATCTCCTCACAGTCCAGACAGGTGCCACTGCCTCTGCAGCGGTAGCCTGGTTTACAGCTGCACACATCATTCTGCTTGGTGGAACAGCGAGATACATACTGCAGCTCTGTAACGGAACACAAGTCTTAGGTGGTCTATTTGTCTGTGTGCCTTCATGTATACTGACTTTGACATAGTGTTTTTGTCACGTAGTCAAACACAATCTGAAATCATGCCTGAATATGATGAAATAACTCATCTTCAAAATGACTCATAGGACCTTGTTGAATCAGCTTTTGACTGATTCAACAAGGTCCTATGAAGTGTATATTACCGTCAGACCCCACCCTTCACACACACACACACACACACACACACACACACACACACACACACACACACACACACACACACACACACACACACACACACACACACACACACACACACACTCACTTGACTAGAGTGAATGACAGTTCAAATGTGTTCACCGAGTCTGTGACTACTCTCAAACCTCTCTCACCTCTATTTAAAAATAGTTAATCTCTATTTTTGTCCCCCACTACACTCGATGACAACGATGTAATGAGAATGTTCTGTCAGCTGTACTTTCCAATGTTTATCTTTAAAGTAAAAAGGTTATTTCCACCGGTGAGATGATATCTGTCTACCACTAACCCCTCCCACTGTCCCCCCCATCACCACTTGATATCCTTGACATTACTTGGTAGACATGCCATCCCTTCTGCCCTCCAGGCCTCCCAACCCTCCTCTACTCCTGGGTGGGTGAGTCAGTGTTTCTCAGTGCCCCCCTCCCCCTCTCTCTCTGACTGTGTCCCACCATGGTACAGTGAAGGGGGAAATCCCTAGCAGGCTATGTGTTTTCATCTGTAAAGTCCTTTATAACTATGACTTAGAAAAATAGGTGAGTAACCGTTTTAGACAGACAAACAAGACAAGTATCAGTGCCAATCATATTTTGCTGGAAATGTATAGACACACTCACCACTCATGCTGCAGCCATCGCAGGATTTGCAACCTATGTTGAAGTTGTAGCTGTCTGAGTAGTAGCCACTATCGCAGTCAGTACACTGGGTAGGGCTGTTCTGACCAGTGCAGCGTCCCACCAGATGCTGACCTGTAAAGGGCAACACATTAAATTACACATGCACACACACACACACCTGATGAAAGTATTTTTCAAATAGCTTACCTGGTGGACACTTGTCGCAGCACCATTGGCTTACATGCAGTGGCCAAGCATACTGTGTCTCATTGTCGCACGTGAGGGATTGGACTAGAGAGAGGAGAGAAGGGAGGGATAGAAAGATGTGGGTGATCCACCAGAAGATATGCATCTGAGAGGGATGAAGAGAAAAAGAGGAAGACAGTCAATATTTAACAGATATTTTACAAGAACTTCAGAACATTGACATACACTGAGTGTACAAAACATTAGGAACACCTCCCTAATATTGAGTTACACCCCCTTTTGCCCTCAGAACAGCCTCAATTCGCCAGGGCATGGACTCTACAAGGTGTTGAAAGCGTTCCACAGGGATGCTGGCCCATGTTGACTCCAATGCTTTCCACAGTTGTCAAGTTTGCTGGATGTCCTTTGGGTGGTGGACCATTCTTGATATACACGGGAAACTGTTGAGTGTGAAAAACCCAGCAGCGTTGTAGTTCTTGGCACACTCACACCGGTGCACCTACTACCGTACCCCATTTTTAAAAGCACTTCAATCTTTTGTCTGGCCCATTCACCTTCTGAAAGGCACACGTACAAAATGTCTCAAGGCTTAAAAATCGTTCTGTAACCTGTCTCCTCTTCATCTACACTGATTGAAGTGGATTTAACAGGTGACATCAAAAAGGAAATCATAGCTTCACCTGAATTCACCTGGTCAGTCTGTCATGGAAAGAGCAGGTGTTCCTAATGTTTTGTATACTCAGTGTATACTGCAGTCATAAAGATATCATCCAACAATATATTATCAAGAGATAAAGTATTGCAATGGCAGGACATTATCGTAGGCCCAAACAGTAGCTGTAAGAGTCAGTTTCAAGGACATGAGAAACAGGAGACCACCTAAAGTAGAAAACATGATACAGACTCCAGACAAAACACCTACATGCTGACAGTGAAAAACGAAGCGGTGACATAAACACGTCCAACTGTATACCATTATAGATACATCAAGCAAGACCAGGACTCTAACGACAGACCTGAACAAACCGTGTTTCAGTAGGGAAGTGTAGAGTCTGACTTACCGTGTCTCAGAGAGGATGAGAGAATGAGATAGATGTGACTCTGGACCCTCTGACTGTGTGACTGAACTGGGGATCACAGTGTGTCAGAGTATTATTCAAAAGATGAGTCATAAGGTAAACTGCCATTTCAAGAATCCTATCTCTCTCTCTATGACGACCCCCCTAGTTCACTCTGAACCACTGTGCCGCTTAAAACCCTAAACTTGCCCATCTTCCTCCCCCTTTCATTCCACTGCTGTTTGTCTGTCTCTCTTTTTTCATCAGAAACTGTGATATTAGGTTCCAAAACAATCTTTAAGACTCTCTTATGTCCGTCTGTCTCTCTCTCTTTCGCTCAGTTGCTTTGATGATAAGGTAACTTCAGAGTGATATGACTACATTACACTCATCTTAGGACCAGTCATTTTCTTCACTGTAAGCAGCAGCCGTTCTTATTTAAATTCACAGTCCAGTCAAACATACTCAGATCAGACTGAGAGAAATGACATTGACAGTCTTTACGGACATGTACACAACAGGTTTTTGAGCTACATTGACTCTGTGGGTTAACTGAATGTCATATTTTGCCTATCATGGTTAGTGTGTGTGTGCGTCGGGTGAATGTGTCTGCACCTGTGTGGTGTGTGTGTGTGTTTCAACCATATGCAGCAGTCTCTCTGTCAGAGGTCACGTGGTTTCATTGACTCTGTGATCTGCTCCTTCTCAGCTCAACCTGGATTTTCACAGAAGCCAAGCCACATCACATGACCCTGGGTGAACTGTTACAGCCCAGGGAGCATCGGCAGGGACGACCCTCTACACATCTCTCTCCACCTTCGCCTCAGGCCTCTGAGCATTCACTATTCATACAGCATACACAGCTTTCTGTAACAAACAGAAATGACTGGGCTGAGCCTCAGAGTCTGCAGAAACAAACAGTTGTCAACCAAAACAACATGACTGATTCTCATGAATGTTTCTCCAGGATTTTCTTATTATATGTTTTCCATTGGCTGAAAGGTACATTTAGTTCATTTTTATTTTACCCCTCTACTATCCCCCCTCTTCGAAACCTCGTTTGGTTTCCATGTGCTATATATTTCTCAATTGTGCTGTGATGTTTTACAAAAAATGTTTACCTTTCTAATCGTATATTATACACAGATTGTGAGCTAAAGATAAACCTTTCCTATGAGTATTATTATATTATTTATTGACTGACTATGGCTTTCCAAATCGCCCAACACTGCTATTTGTCAGGTTCATTATAATTGCATGTTGTGATTTTTTTAAAAACAATTCCTGAACTTGTGACCAGAAACAAGCTACATAGAGGCAATACCAGAATAAATTATCTATTGATTCTGTCTCTTCGCAGCAAAATCTACAGAGCTGAGATTGTTGTATGCCCCATATATATATATATATATATTGGTGGCAAGAATTTTATATAATCATTTAAACTGAAAAACTCCAAGTGTTGAATCAAGTGTAGTTTTTTGTACCAGTTCATAAACCATATGCTATGGAATTGGTACACCGAAAAGCTCCTCCCATTTATTTTGCAACCTGCAGCTGTCAAATTTTTGTCCTCAGATGAAACTGGTATATTTTTCTATTTATGCCAGTTCCTTTCAGCCAATTTGTATCTTTAATATATGGCATGCAAACAAGTTCCCTACCTTCTCCCTTTTCCACCTTTTTGTGGTAGTGCTGCAATCAGTTGGTTGTAAGTTTGGATTGAGCAGACATTCCCATATATTTTCGATAGCAACATATGTGACCACTCCTCTGTTTCTATTCATAATACCATTAATAAATATAGTACAACTTTTAAACATTTCCATAAAGAATGTTTTTTAATTAATCAGTATATTTGAGTTTAATCATAACATTTGTTGTAATATATGTTCTATATTTTCTGGAGGATAAAACTGAAATTGTAACCAGCTTTGTATGGCTTGTTTAAGAAAGGACAATAGTTTAAACAAAATCTCGTTTTCAATTAGTTGTAAATGAGAAGCTGTAACCTGTGTAAAGGCAAAAAGGCCATTTTTTAACAAAGGATGAGCCTTTTGAAAAAAATATTAAAAGTATTTACCTCTATGGTTTCAGAATCTTATCTATTTTTGTTAACTTTCTATTGAAATTAATTGTGGTAAGTTCATATGTTTTTTGAGATGTGAATACCAAGTATGTCTACTTCACTGTCATCCCATTTGTACTATTTTACATTTGGGGTTGCTGTACATAACTGTAACCCATTGTATAAGAGATTCACCTAAATTAAAGTAATCCAGGCATTTATATATCAATTCTAGTCGTACTTTATCAAATGCCTTTTCAAGATCTGCTATGAAGACCAGGCCTGGTATCTTTGTTCAATTGTTTCAAGTAATTGTCGTATATTATGTCCAATATATCGTCAATGTAAAAAAAACCTGTCTGCTCAGGATGAACAATATCTGGTAAAACCTTTTTAATTCTATGCATTTCGCCAGGATTTTCGCATCGTAACACTGAAGTGTTAGAGGCCCCCAGTTTTTTAAATGGACTGGATCTTTATACTTACCACCAGGGTCCTGTTTCAGTAGTAATGAAATCAGACCTTGTTGAGTTCCTGAAAGTCTACCATTTATATAAGAGTAATTAAAACATGCTAATAATGGATATTTGAGTACATCAAAAAGGTCTACTGGTATACCGTCAAGCCCTGGTGTTTTTACGGACTGAAAAGATTTTATTGCCTCAAAAAGATCCTCTTCTCTGTAAGTTGGCCTTCACACAGGTCTTTCTGTAAATGTGTTAATTTTACATTATTATTAGGAAATCCTTACAGTTAACATCATTCAGTGGAAATGGAGGAGACTTAAAAGAAAACAATTTAAATATTTTACTTCCTCTTTCAAAATATAATTTGGTGAATCATGGATAACTCCATCATTTGTAACAAGTTTCTGTAAATCATTTTTGGTAGAATTTCTATGTTGAAGATTCAATAAATATTTTGTGAATTTTTCACAATTTTCCATCCAATTCGCTTTATTTTTGTAATACATTACACTTGATCGTTCTTGAATAAGTACTTCCAATTATTTTTGTTTTTCCTCGAACCTATTTTGTGCCTCTATAGTACAGTTTCCATTACCACCTACCTGCTCTGTTACTTCCTCCATTTCCTTTATTAGTCTAATCTCTTCTGACCTAAACTGCTTTTGTTTTAATGGTGAGTATTGTATTGAATGGCCTCTAATAGTACATTTGAAAGTGTCCCATACAATAAGAGAATCTGCTGTACCTATGTTGTACGAAAATAATTAAATTATGAATTATTTTGTCTTAGTTAAGAACAAATGGTCATCTAATAGGCTTTGATTCAATTTCCAATGTCCACGTAGTTTGTAGAGTGATTTCCTTTACAATCCATTCTGGTACTTTAAAACCGTATTATAATCTCCCAGCATAATAATAGATTAGTTCAATGCTTGTATTTTCAAAAAAGTGTGGATCATCATTATTTGGCCCATATGGATTAATTAGCCAGATATGTTTTGGGTCTAATAGCATATTTAAAATAATACAGTTTCCTTGCGGATCTGGTTGCACAATTGGATCAAAATGTGTATTAATTAGTATAATCACCCTTAAGTGATTGAGTGAGTGATAAAGAAATGGATAAGTATGATGAGAGCTGTGAAGCTTTGAGAAGGAAGTGGGTTCTGAAGAAAGGAAGTAGGTTTGAAGAAAGGAAGTACTTCTCACTGCCGAGCAAACGGATAAACACAGGTAACAGAAAGATAAGATATATATAATAAATCTGCCTTATCTTTCTGTTACCTGTGTTTATCCGTTTGCTCGGCAGTGAGAAGTACTTCCTTTCTTCAAACCTATATATATATATAGAGTGGGGTAAGTTGAGCCAAAGGGTTAGTTGTTTCTAGGAAACCATACACAAAATGAATCATGTGACTAAATATTTAGGAAGAGGTCATCATTTCATAGTCTGTGAAGGAAAAAAACACATGGAAAAAGCAGCAAGCAAGTTAGGTCCAAAAAAACAGATTTTCATAAAGTCAAATACATTTATTGTGATATAGGTTTCATGATGCCAGTTATAGGCTAGTTTTAAAGTATATAGGGGAGGACGGGATGGTGGTAACAGCTGGACTGGAATCAGTGGAATGGTATCAACTACATCAAACACATGGTTTCCTTTTTTTATTCCATTCGCGCCATTATTATGAGCCGTCCTCCCCTCAGCAGCCTCCACTAGTTTTATACATCAGTTGTGGTCTCTATAAGCTACAATATGAGGTCCTAAACCTAGCATGAAAGTGCACCCTTGCACCCAGATAAATTGTACCATTATTATTGTGTATATATAATGTATGTACACTTTGTTGATACTCTGCTGTCTGTATTCTGTCTCTAAATGTTGTCCATCACTAGCAGCACCATATCACGAAGTAAAGTTCTGAGTATGTGTAAATGTACTAGGCGAATAACGGTGATTCTGATTTGGCGAGGGGACCGTTGAGCCAACGGCTAATCAACACACCCCATACAAATGATGATTACATTTAGTCCGTTTTATGCATAATATGAATAGTATTTTGAAGACGCCTCGCATTTGAGTGATTAGTCAAGTTTAATGCCTTCCTCGGTTGAGTTTTCTTCCCCGTTGTAATACAAGGTATTATCGCTGGGATATGAGGTTACACGTATTTTTTTTTAAATGTACAGTTAGAAATGTTTCCCTATGCGTAGGATACCCTGTCCCCATCCTCAATTTACTCCACACCCGAGGTAAATTGAGCCAAGAGACAAGCTGTTTTCAAAAGGGTTATGTTTACATGCATTCTGCTTATTTCCAGAGATACACAACCTCCTAAAATAAACGTAGATATCTTCGGATATAGTATATATTCCCTTGACGTAGTGATGCTAAATGTTTTAAAAAATCGCCCAACATACCCCCCTCTCACCTGTTGCTCCAATAGGCAATAGGCATTTTTTAGCATTATGCTACATCCCGATTTAGAAAGAACCCCCCAAGCACCGTGCAGGTGTTTTAATTGTTGTTTTTGTATACACTTGGGAAATGTCTCTTGTGACCCATAGGCGCACAGTCTGCTATTGCTCAATCGAGTTACATAAGTATTTAACCTACTACCTACCTATGGTGTAACCTGTATCATGCACTGCAATTCAGACTTCCTTAAAGCCTGGGTGCAGTGAAGCAATGACTTACGAGCATGACGTGCCCATTTTCCCGTTTGAGTCCGCCCCCTCTCTAGAACTCGCGACTTAACACCCTGGCGTCTCTTGGGAGATTGGAATGTATTTCTTAAACTTTTACTAAAAATATATTTTAATTTAGGAGACTCGACTGCATCACTATTTGTCATGTAGGAGCGCTTTTGATCAAGGTAAGTGACGGTAACTCTCCGCCTGTAGTTTTGGGAAAAGAGATTGATATCGGACCTCTGCGGCTAAAACGGTGGGCGTAAGCTACAGTGAAATCGAAACAAAATACATTTTCTCGGTTATCATTGTAGCTTTAGCTGAGTTTATTCTTGAAATAGATATGAACTTTGTATAAATTAAAATGCCTAGCTGTAACGTACGTCCCGGAAAACCGGAAAATAATTTACCTCAACTTAAATCGGCTCCCGACTGGCGCAGCGGTCTAAGGCACTGTATTTCAGTGCTAGAGGCGTCAGACATCCTGGTTCGAATCCAGGCTGTATCACAACCGGGCATGATTGGGAGTCCCATAGTGCCGCACACAATTGGCCCAGCGACAGTGTAGGCCGTTATTGTAAATAATAATTTGTTCTTAACTGCCTTGCCAAGATAACTAACGGTTAAGTTAAAAAAAAAAATTGAATTAGTTAAATTAGGATATACTATATATTCCCTTGACGGAGTGATGCTAAATGTTTTTAAAAATCGCCCAACATACCCCCCTCTCACTTGTTGCTCCAATAGGCAATAGGAATTTTTAGCATTATGCTACATCCCGATTTAGAAACAACCCCCTAGGCACCGTGCAGGTGCATTTTAAACCATACACGTTCATATCTATATAGCCTTGACATGGTAGTAAAAAGTTATTTTTGAACTTAATACTAGAAGAAAGGTAAGTCTAGTGGGCCTAATGTGTGAAAGCATTATGAAGAGAGTTTTGTCACACGTTTTACCCCATCTCTCCTTTCTGCAGGTGTTGTTCTTTTAAAGATGGTGTTAGTGAGAAGAGTGGTGTGAAAGAATGGACGTATTGAGAGGGAAATGGAAGGAAAAATGCATTCTGAACGTCTGCGCTCTGCTCGTAGTGGTAAGAAACTTTAACATGAACAGATGCATAATGCAGAGTCCTTTACCAATAACATAATGCCCCATCTAGTCATAAGTCGTAATTATTTCTCATCAATACATCAATCAACCCCCACCAACTCATCAACTGTCAAATTTGTCAATTATGCACACCATTCAATTCAGTCTTAATACATTATTAAATCAGTAAATAAATTAGTCAATCATTTCAGGAATAGGTCCTGTCAATCAGTTATAAAATATTTTCAGTAATTACATATGACTGGTATTTGATTGGATCTGTTCTATAACAACAATGTAATGTAATGTTGCAGTGCTGGTCAGTAGACCCCTCCCTCTCGGCACCACCACCTCCTGATAGGACCCGGGAGTTGCAATGCCTTGAGGGGAGTCATTACCGTACTGCTAACGGGACATGCTGTCGAAAGTGCCATGAAGGTAGGCCTTCTGTACTGTACTATATTACACTGCACTTATACAACTGGGCCTTTCCATTCCCGAGTGTAACGTGGCTGTAACTTATACCTTTCCATACACTATGCATTGAGTTAAAGATCAAATCCGCATTAAGGGAAACAGTGCCACTGTTCGCCCCAGAACGAGGGTAACTATGTCCCGGATTGTGCCGGACAGTCCCTCATTTTTCCCACATCCCACAACGAAATAATCATGTCCCTTATATTATCAACAAATTAAAACACTACTAATTTAGAATTTTTTTTTTGTTTGTCCCGTATTTCATTGACTTCATATTATTTGATGAGAATTGACATTCCAACCTGTCTCTTGCAGTCATGTTGCCCTTATGGCAATATACGAAACTCAGCAAAAAAAGAAACATCCTCTCACTGTCAATTGCGTTTATTTAAACTTAACATGTGTTGAATCTTATGTTCATAGAAATTTTACAACTGAGACATAAACTGAACAAGTTCCACAGGCATGTGACTAACAGAAATGGAATAATGTGTCCCTGAACAAAGGGGGGTCAAAATCAAAAGTAACAGTCAGTATCTGGTGTGGCCACCAGCTGCATTAAGTACTGCAGTGCATCTCCTCATGGACTGCACCAGATTTGCCAGTTCTTGCTGTAAGATGTTACCCCACTCTTCCGCCAAGGCACCTGCAAGTTCCCGGACATTTCTGGGGGGAATGGCCCTAGCCCTCACCCTCCGATCCAACAGGTCCCAGACGTGCTCAAGGGGATTGAGATCCAGGCTCTTCCCTGGCCATGGCAGAACACTGACATTACTGTCTTGCAGGAATGAGCAGAACAAGCCGTATGGCTGGTGGCATTGTCATGCTGGTGGGTCATGTCAGGATGAGCCTACAGGAAGGGCACCGCATGAGGGAGGAGGATGTCTTCCCTGTAACGCACAGCATTGAGATTGCCTGCAATGACAACAATCTCAGTCCGATGATGCTGTGACACACCGCCCCAGACCATGATGGACCCTCCACCTCCAAATCGATCCCGCTCCAGAGTACAGAGCTTGGTGTAACACTCATTCCTTCGACGATAAACGCGAATCCAACCATCACCCCTGGTGAGACAAAACCGCGACTCGTCAGTGAAGAGCACCTTTTGCCAGTCCTGTCTGGTCCAGCAACGGTGGGTTTGTGCCCATAGGTGACGTTGTTGCCGGTGATGTCTGGTGAGGACCTGCCTTACAACAGGCCTACAAGCCCTCAGTCCAGCCTCTTTCAGCCTTTTGCAGGCAGTCTGAGCACTGATATAGGGATTGTGTGTTCCTGGTGTAACTTTGGCAGTTTCCGTTGCCATCCTGTAACTGTCCCACAGGTGTGATGTTTGGATGTACCGATCGTGTGCAGGTGTTGTTACATGTGGTCTGCCACTGCGAGGACGATCAGCTGTCCGTCCTGTCTCCCTGTAGTGCTGTCTTAGGCGTCTCGCCGTACGGACATTGCAATTTATTTCCCTGGCCACATCTGCAGTCCTCATGCCTCCTTGCAGCATGCCTAAGGCACGTTCACGCAGATGAGCAGGGACCCTGGGCAGCTTTCTTTTGGTGTTTTTCAGAGTCAGTAGAAAGTTTTCATAACTATGACCATAATTGCCTACTGTCTGTAAGCTGTTCCACAAGTGCATGTTCATTAATTGTTTGTCGTTCATTGAACATTGAGCATGGGAAACAGTGTTTAAACCCTTTACAATGAAGATCTGTGAAGTTATTTGGATTTTTACGAATTATCTTTGAAAGACAGGGTCCTGAAAAAGGGATGTTTCTTTTTCTTGCTGAGTTTATATCTTAAGGATGTGGTGCTGGTGATGTTAAAGGGGAAATCTACAGTAGCTGCCTCAATTTTTGGACTTAATTAATGATATGTATCCAGTGATTTTTTGAAGAATATACTGTAACTAGAAGCTAGAGCTTAGTTCAACTGTCGTAACCCATCAGAACCCAAAATATAAGATTGTTTTACTCCAATGTTTGTAAACAGTAAATCTAAACAAACTTTGTATACTCTCAAAACATGGTTAAAACTATCATTTTGATATCATGGATGGTCTCATAGCATAGCTCTGTCTATGAATTTGAGAGTAGTTACATTTCTCCAGCCCCATCCCTCAACTTGTGTATGATTTCTTATTGTTTCAACTGCTGATGGACGCTTTTAACACTTCTCCAATGTTGTTGAGATCTGATATTCTGCTCAAGAAGAAACGTAGGCCAATGTCATATCGTCAACCAATCACATTATCCAAATATTTTCGGGGCTAAATTCTAGCTAAACTTGGAGAGGACGGTTACCTTCTGGTATTTACAAATAGCGTACATCTAACTAGGAGCTAGAAAGTAAGTAAACCGCTTTATTGGACTGAAAGATATAAGGTAATTTCATCAAACTCTCCATGCTCATTAGTTGCTCATTCAACATATTTGATGCTACTTCACTCAATTCTGTTTTAAAAGTCTCTTTTCCTTTCTGCTGAGAGGTACCATACATGTTTCATTGGCTAAATATTCCCAGATTTCCATACAAAACAGCCACATAAGTGATCTCTTGTTTCTGGATCACCAAATGTTGCACAAGGCAAAGGAGAAGGCTAGGTGTGCTTCAATTGGCTCGTTCGGTGCAGTGGGGGAGATGTGTGCCTCTGCAGAGGTGTCAGAGGGGGAAAAAACTATCTTTTTTGCAGTAACTTGTTTATTGGACGTGGCAGTTCCACCAGTTAAGGATTCCAGCTTTAAACAAAAACCTTATTTCAAGATTATACTCTTATTGTCTTACCTGTCATCTGTCACACTATAGACCTTACATACTGTTTACTATATGTGTCACTCTCTAACTTAGTTTTAGCTCTGTATTACCGGGTTTTACATTAAATAAATATGCTGGATTGTGTTGCCCCCCCCCCTTAGAGTATGTATGCCTTGTGTTCTACAGGGTTTAAGTTGAAGGAGGACTGCACTAAAGAGGGTGAGAGCCAATGTGAACCCTGTAAAGAGGGCAGGACATACCTAGAGAGGAGTAACTACGCCAAGAACTGCCTCCGTTGTACACGCTGTGATGGTACTATACATTTATTTAGAAAAACGTACAATTTACAATAACATGCCATTTTTTTTTACAAAATCCATTTAAAAAAATGTCATCAGTATGGTATGATAACAAATGCCTTCTCTCTCTGTCCCCCTCCGCATTCTCTTTCTCTCTGTTCTTGGCTGTGTTGTTCCATACACCAGTAGACAATGAGGAAGAGGTGTCGCCATGCAAGAAGAGTAGGAACGCAGTGTGTCGCTGCATTGAAGGCTTCTACAAAAAGAGAATAAACTCAGTAACACGGGAGTGCCTCCGTTGCAAGACATGTGGACCTGGAGAGAGAGAAACGCAACCATGTGAGTTTGTCTTCATAATGTTTCACATTTTTCCACCCAACCTGGTATTTGATTATGGATGACACAGTATAATGGTTATTACATAGTAAGGACAACCCTTTTTTTTGTTTTGTTGTACTATTTGTTTGTGTGTGTACTGAGTGTACATACTGTTGTTGACAGGTACTCCAGAGAGCGATACAGTGTGTGAATGTAAGGACTTCCGAAACAAGAAAGACAACAGGAACTGTCTTCTATGCCAAAAGTAAGTACTGGCTTGTCTGGTAAAACTCTTGGGTTTGTCTGCTTCATGAACATTCTGCATGTAAATGGGAAGTTTAATAGAAACTGTCTGCAACGTTGTGCAACAAACTTCTTTCCGTGGGTGAGTTAAAAAGACAGAAGCGTTTTGCCATGTCAGCTGTTTTGTGGTCACACCAACCCTGGTCCTGCATACCTACAGTCTGTTGCTATGTAAGGTTGGAGAAGGTCATCATGTCCAGGCTTTAGTTCCCGCCCAGCACTAACACACCTGATTCACCCTAATTTACTGCTCATCAAGACCTTAGGCAGTGCTGACCACTGATAAAGCGCTGGTCTCTTTCAGTGTTCTGTCTTTCCGGAGGGGGGTATGCTGCAACAGGCCTGAATGGTTCTTCTGTAGAGCTGTTCTTCACATGACTCAATACTAATCATTTCCTCTTCACAAACCTGCCACTTCCTCTTCAATAACATACAATTTCCTCTGTGTATCTTCTCTCCAGTTGTAGATCAGCTGACTGTCAGCAGGAGTGTGCTTCAGGCACAGATCCCACTCCCAAATGTGAGTTTCTGATACTTTGTGGCTGGGTTCTGGCTAGAAACATAGTTTGTTTATTTGGTGGGTCACAAGATACTTTGAAACTTTTTTTTGTTATGCTTAAATATATTGGAATTAGACTGTTTCAGTAGTGGCTGTTTCACATTTGCCGTAAGGGCTGCAGCATGTATCCATCCTCTCACTCTGCATGTCTGCCCCTCTTTCCAGCTAAAGACACTGGATGGGGTGTTTGGTCTCCCTACCTGTTGGCTGCGTTCGGCTGTGTTTGTGTGGTGCTGCTGGTGGTGATGGGGATCATGGGCGTACTAGTGGTCCGACGGAAACCGAAGGGGTCAAGCTCCTTTCTCTCTGCTGAGATCACCTCTCAGGGCTCTGAGAAGTCTACTCGGGTGAGACACATCTCTGACCTCTCACCTTTGACCCCTGACATCTTGTATTTCACCTCTGACCTGACTGGACAAACCCAATCTGATAAAAACCTTTTAAAGGGTTTTATTGGAGACAAAATAGATACCATTTCAACTACTGTTTTGAACACTCAAGAGCATTTCTAGACTGTTTGCACCATAGTGATGGGAGGAAACCAATAGGACTTCCTTTATTGATTGTGTTGTGCTCCCCGGGTTTAGGATGTACTGGGATCGGATGCAGTTCTATATAGTAGAATTCTGATGTTTTCCATTTTCTGTGATTGTAGAGGCTGATCCAAGAGGCCTCGGAGAACGTTCTCAACCAGAGTATCCCAGTGTGTGAGTGTGAACAGGAGCTCCTCAGCAAGATACCGGACTGTGTCCCCAAGGAGATCAAGAGTAAGTGTGTGTGTGTGCATGCGAACGTGTCTGGGTGCACATGTTTCCCTATCTCATCCGGACTAGAATGTCCTGACGAGTCATCAGAATGTTCTGACAAGGTAGGACAATTCTGAAAAGGTGAGGATTTTAAAGGTTAGGGCTAGGAGTTAGGGTTGGGTTAGGGTTACGTTTTCTTGAATGGAAATACATTTTTACTCACCCAAATGTTCTGAAAATTCACGAAAACCAAGCTTTGTGTGTTGGAATGTGAACGTTTTTTTTTAGATACACTATATGGCCAAAAGTATGTGGACACCTGCTTGTCAAACATCTCATTCCAAAATCATGGGTGTTAATATGGAGTTGGTACCCCCTTTGCTGCTATAACAGCCTCCACTCTTCTTGAAAGGCTTTCCACTAGATGTTGAAACATTGCTGCGGGAACTTGCTTCTGTTCAGCCACAAGAGCATTAGTGAGGTCAGGCACCGATGTTGGCCGATTAGGCCTGGCTCGCAGTCGACGTTCCAATTCCTCCCAAAGGTGTTCGATGGGGTTGAGGTCAGAGCTCTGTGCAGACCTGTCAAGTTCTTCCACACCGATCTCAACAAACCATTTCTGTAAGGACCTCGCTTTGTGCAAGGGGGCATTGTCATGCTGAAACGGGAAAGGGCCTTCCCAAACTGTTGCCACAAAGTTGGAAGCACAGAATTGTTTAGAATGTCATTGTATGCTGTAGAGTTAAGATTTCCCTTCACTGGAACTAAGGTGCCTAGCCAGAACCATGAAAAACAGTCCCAAACCATTATTCCTCCTCCACCAAACGTTACAGTTGGCACTATGCATTCAGGCAGGTAGCTTTTTCCTGGCATCCACCAAACCCAGATTTGTCCGTTGGACTGCCAGATAGTAAAGCGTGATTCATGACTCCAGAGAACTCGTTTTTCACTGCTCCAGAGTCCAATGGCGGTGAGCTTTACAAATCAAATCAAATGTTATTTGGCATATGTGCCGAATACAACAGGTGTAGACCTTACAGTTAAATGCTTACTTACAAGCCTTTAACCAACAATGCTTTAAGAAGTTCTGAAAAATAAGTGTTAATAAAATGTAAAAGTAACAATTAAACTGCAGCAGTAAAATAACAATAGCAATATGTACAAGTAGGTAGAGTTAAAGTGACTATGCATAGATAATAAACAGAGAGTAGCTGCAGCGTAAAAGAGGGGTCTGAGTAGTCCTTTGATTAGCTGAGTCTTATGGCTTGGGGGTAGACGCTGTTAAGAAACCTTTTGGACCTAGACTTGGCGCTCCGGTACCGCTTTCTGTGCGGTAGCAGAGAGAACGGTCTATGACTAGAGTGGCTGGAGTCTTTGACCATTTTTAGGGCCTTCCTCTGGCACCGCCTGGCATAGAGGTCCTGGATGGCAGGAAGCTTGGCCCCAGTGATGTACTGGGCCGTACGCACTACCGTCTGTAGTGCCTTACGGTCTGAGGCCGAGCAATTGCCACACCAGGCAGTGATGCAACCCTCAGGATCAATATATCAAATTGTTGACCAGTTGACCCGGGCAGCTCTAGTGGGGCAGAAATGTTACGAACTGACTTGTTGGAAAGGTGGCATCCTATGGCGGTGCCACGTTGAAAGTCACTGAGCTCTTCAGTAAGGCCATTCTACTGCCAATGTTTGTCTATGGTGTCCACGTACTTTTAGCCATGTAGTGTATATTGAACTCTATTTTAATCTAACTCCCCTCCTATCACCTCTCTCTGTTCCTCTCTCCCTCCAGTCTCTGAGTTGATCTACTCGGTGTTGGACCAAGTTCCTCTGCGTCGTGTGAAGGAGCTGGTGCGTTCGCTGGGTGTGAGTGACATAGTGATAGAGAGGGCTGAGAATGACCACCTCCGTGACACTAAGGAAGCCCAGTACCAGATGCTGAGGGTCTGGGCTAAGGGAAGTGCTCAGGGAGGGGGAGGGGTGCTAGCACGCCCTCTACTGTACCACCTGCTGGATAAGCTGAGAGACATGGACTTGGGAGGGACTGCAGAGGAGCTGGAGACCAAGTATGGAGATCAGTAGAGGGAGAGAGATGCAGACTGTATAGACCAAGTATGGAGATCAGTAGAGGGAGAGAGAGAAGATCAGACACACAGACTCATCCCCTTGTCCCTGACCTCACTTGTGTAGACCTGAGAGAATAGGATTGGTACAGTGTAAGCAATATGGTAGTTGTTCCACCTGGTCCAGATCTGATAGACTAGGTGGAAGTGATGCCATGCTTTCACAATATTTCCTCATGTATTATATCATCTTTTGGCAGTGAGCCTGATTATTGATTGCCAACTGTAACTTATACTGTTCTCATGTTTTTTTTGTTGCTCATTCAAACCAATGAGTGAGGAATCGTATGTTACAAAGCAGTTTTAGACAGTGCTGTTTGTAAAACAGGCAAACTTGTAATGTGTCACACACAGGTATGAGAACCACACTAAGAATTTAGTTAAATGTCGTGTTTAGAGTAATACAGATTTAACACCCATCTATAGTATTACAGTTCTATATTACTGAGTATTAGGTGGCGACAGGTAGCCAGTAACTGAAAGGTTGCTGGTTCAAATCCCTGAGCTGATAACGTGATAAAAATCTGTCTGTGCCCTTGAACAAGACACTTAACCATAATTTTTCCTGTGAATCGCTCTGGATAAGGATGCCTAAAATGTAAATGTGAAATGTAGTATTTACTGGTGTTGCAGTAGTACTCAAGCAAATATTTAGATAGGGAAGCTATACAGATTCCTTCTGTCTCGATCTTGCATTAATCAACCACAAACATATCAAAAGATATTAGCATTATATGTCATATTTGAAGTCTTTGTATTGGTTTGTATATGGTTATTAATACTGCATAGGAGGATGTTGTATATTTGAATGGTTCTTTGATAAGTTGCTGCTTGGGCGTGAAGATAAAACTACTGTAGTTTTGCTGTCTTTTACTACTGTCTTGATGTACATATTCTTGTTTTACAAAATAGGTTAGGTATGTATCAATCTGTCTTTTCACTGTACTATTCAATCACACCCATCCAGGTTGTCTCTGTGCCGTGGTTTTGGATCACCACAAGTGATTGATTCTTATATCTGTACAGTAATAGTTGTGTCAGTACTGTTAGGGCACAGGCAGGTCTTCTGCAGGTGTTATCCCTGAGTTATTGACATTCCTTAAAGCCCCATCATCATGATGCCATTATTCAGCATCACTTAGTCAGAGGACACACCTGTCACTCTGCAGGGCTGACTGATCTCTGGGAGACTAAACATGTAAACTAGGGATGGATAGAGTGGCAAGGAAAAGTATGTCAACCCTTTGGAATTACCTGGACTTCTGCATGAATTGGTCATAAAATTTGATCTGATCTTCATCAACAACAATAGACCAACGCAGTCTGATTAAACTAATAACACACTGACAATTATACGTTTTCATGTCTATTGAACACACCGTGTAAACATTCACAGTGCAGGGTGGAAAAGTATGTGAACACTTGGATTTAATAACTGGTTGACCCAACTTTGTCAGCAATAACCTCAACCAAACGTTTTCTGTAGTTGCGAATCAGACCTGCACAACGGTCAGGAGGAATTTTGGACCATTCTTATTTATTCAACTGTTTCAGTTCAGCAATATTCTTGGGATGTCTGGTGTGAACCGCTCTCTTGAGGTCATGCCACAGCACCTCAATCGGGTTCAGGTCAGGACTTTGACTGGGCCACTCCAGAAGGCTTATTTTCTTCTGTGGAAGCCATTCTGTTGTTGATTTACTTCTTTGGTTTTGAGTTGTTGTCCTGTTGCATCACCTAACTTCTGTTGAGCTTCAATTGGCAGACAGCCTTACATTCTCCTGAAAAATGTCTTGATAAACTTGGGAATGAATTGTTCCGTCTGATAGCAAGCTGTCCAGGCCCTGAAGCAGCATAGCAGCCTCGACCATAGTTTACAGTTGGGATGAGGTTTTGATGTTGGTGTGCTGTGCCTTATTTCTCCACACACAGTGTTGTGTGTTCCTTCCTTCCAAACAACTCAACTGTAATTTCATCTGTCCACACACAGTGTTGTGTTCCTTCCTTCCAAACAAATCAACTGTAGTTTCATCTCTCCACACACAGTGTTGTCTGTTCCTTCCTTCCAAACAAATCAACTGTAGTTTCATCTGTCCACACACAGTGTTGTCTGTTCCTTCCTTCCAAACAAATCAACTGTAGTTTCATCTGTCCACACACAGTGTTGTGTGTTCCTTCCTTCCAAACAACTCAACTGTAGTTTCATCTCTCCACACACAGTGTTGTGTGTTCCTTCCTTCCAAACAAATCAACTGTAGTTTCATCTCTCCACACACAGTGTTGTCTGTTCCTTCCAAACAAATCAACTGTAGTTTCATCTGTCCACACACAGTGTTTTGTGTTCCTTCCTTCCAAACAAATCAACTGTAGTTTCATCTGTCCACACACAGTGTTGTGTGTTCCTTCCTTCCAAACAAATCAACTGTAGTTTCATCTGTCCACACACAGTGTTGTGTTCCTTCCTTCCAAACAACTCAACTGTAGTTTCATCTGTCCACACACAGTGTTTTGTGTTCCTTCCTTCCAAACAACTCAACTGTAGTTTCATCTCTCCACACACAGTGTTGTGTGTTCCTTCCTTCCAAACAACTCAACTGTAGTTTCATCTGTCCACACACAGTGTTGTGTGTTCCTTCCTTCCAAACAACTCAACTGTAGTTTCATCTGTCCACACACAGTGTTGTGTTCCTTCCTTCCAAACAAATCAACTGTAATTTCATCTGTCCACACACAGTGTTGTGTTCCTTCCTTCAAACAACTCAACTGTAATTTCATCTCTCCACACACAGTGTTGTAGTTCCTTCAAACAAATCAACTGTAATTTCATCTGTCACAGTGTTGTGTTCCTTCCTTCCAAACAACTCAACTGTAGTTTCATCTGTCCACACACAGTGTTGTGTGTTCCTTCCTTCCAAACAACTCAACTGTAGTTTCATCTCTCCACACACAGTGTTGTGTGTTCCTTCCTTCCAAACAAATCAACTGTAGTTTCATCTCTCCACACACAGTGTTGTCTGTTCCTTCCAAACAAATCAACTGTAGTTTCATCTGTCCACACACAGTGTTTTGTGTTCCTTCCTTCCAAACAAATCAACTGTAGTTTCATCTGTCCACACACAGTGTTGTGTGTTCCTTCCTTCCAAACAAATCAACTGTAGTTTCATCTGTCCACACACAGTGTTGTGTGTTCCTTCCTTCCAAACAACTCAACTGTAGTTTCATCTGTCCACACACAGTGTTGTGTGTTCCTTCCTTCCAAACAACTCAACTGTAGTTTCATCTGTCCACACACAGTGTTGTGTTCCTTCCTTCCAAACAAATCAACTGTAATTTCATCTGTCCACACACAGTGTTGTGTTCCTTCCTTCCAAACAACTCAACTGTAGTTTCATCTGTCCACACACAGTGTTGTGTTCCTTCCTTCCAAACAAATCAACTGTAATTTCATCTGTCCACACACAGTGTTGTGTTCCTTCCTTCCAAACAACTCAACTGTAATTTCATCTCTCCACACACAGTGTTGTCTGTTCCTTCCTTCCAAACAAATCAACTGTAATTTCATCTGTCCACACACAGTGTTGTGTTCCTTCCTTCCAAACAACTCAACTGTAGTTTCATCTGTCCACACACAGTGTTGTGTTCCTTCCTTCCAAACAAATCAACTGTAGTTTCATCTCTCCACACACAGTGTTGTGTTCCTTCCTTCCAAACAACTCAACTGTAGTTTCATCTCTCCACACACAGTGTTGTGTTCCTTCCTTCCAAACAAATCAACTGTAGTTTCATCTCTCCACACACAGTGTTGTCTGTTCCTTCCTTCCAAACAAATCAACTGTAGTTTCATCTCTCCACACACAGTGTTGTCTGTTCCTTCCAAACAACTCAACTGTAGTTTCATCTGTCCACACACAGTGTTGTGTGTTCCTTCCTTCCAAACAAATCAACTGTAGTTTCATCTCTCCACACACAGTGTTGTCTGTTCCTTCCAAACAAATCAACTGTAGTTTCATCTCTCCACACACAGTGTTGTGTTCCTTCCTTCCAAACAAATCAACTGTAGTTTCATCTGTCCACACACAGTGTTGTGTGTTCCTTCCTTCCAAACAAATCAACTGTAGTTTCATCTGTCCACACACAGTGTTGTGTGTTCCTTCCTTCCAAACAAATCAACTGTAGTTTCATCTCTCCACACACAGTGTTGTGTTCCTTCCTTCCAAACAAATCAACTGTAGTTTCATCTGTCCACACACAGTGTTGTGTGTTCCTTCCTTCCAAACAAATCAACTGTAGTTTCATCTGTCCACACACAGTGTTGTGTGTTCCTTCCTTCCAAACAAATCAACTGTAGTTTCATCTCTCCACACACAGTGTTGTGTTCCTTCCTTCCAAACAACTCAACTGTAATTTCATCTCTCCACACAAAGTGTTGTCTGTTCCTTCCTTCCAAACAAATCAACTGTAGTTTCATCTGTCCACACACAGTGTTGTGTGTTCCTTCCTTCCAAACAACTCAACTGTAGTTTCATCTGTCCACACACAGTGTTGTGTGTTCCTTCCTTCCAAACAACTCAACTGTAGTTTCATCTCTCCACACACAGTGTTGTGTGTTCCTTCCTTCCAAACAAATCAACTGTAGTTTCATCTCTCCACACACAGTGTTGTCTGTTCCTTCCAAACAAATCAACTGTAGTTTCATCTGTCCACACACAGTGTTTTGTGTTCCTTCCTTCCAAACAAATCAACTGTAGTTTCATCTGTCCACACACAGTGTTGTGTGTTCCTTCCTTCCAAACAAATCAACTGTAGTTTCATCTGTCCACACACAGTGTTGTGTGTTCCTTCCTTCCAAACAACTCAACTGTAGTTTCATCTGTCCACACACAGTGTTGTGTGTTCCTTCCTTCCAAACAACTCAACTGTAGTTTCATCTGTCCACACACAGTGTTGTGTGTTCCTTCCTTCCAAACAACTCAACTGTAGTTTCATCTCTCCACACACAGTGTTGTGTTCCTTCCTTCCAAACAAATCAACTGTAATTTCATCTGTCCACACACAGTGTTGTGTTCCTTCCTTCCAAACAACTCAACTGTAGTTTCATCTGTCCACACACAGTGTTGTGTTCCTTCCTTCCAAACAAATCAACTGTAATTTCATCTGTCCACACACAGTGTTGTGTTCCTTCCTTCCAAACAACTCAACTGTAATTTCATCTCTCCACACACAGTGTTGTCTGTTCCTTCCTTCCAAACAAATCAACTGTAATTTCATCTGTCCACACACAGTGTTGTGTTCCTTCCTTCCAAACAACTCAACTGTAGTTTCATCTGTCCACACACAGTGTTGTGTTCCTTCCTTCCAAACAACTCAACTGTAGTTTCATCTCTCCACACACAGTGTTGTGTGTTCCTTCCTTCCAAACAACTCAACTGTAGTTTCATCTCTCCACACACAGTGTTGTGTGTTCCTTCCTTCCAAACAAATCAACTGTAGTTTCATCTCTCCACACACAGTGTTGTCTGTTCCTTCCAAACAAATCAACTGTAGTTTCATCTGTCCACACACAGTGTTTTGTGTTCCTTCCTTCCAAACAAATCAACTGTAGTTTCATCTGTCCACACACAGTGTTGTGTGTTCCTTCCTTCCAAACAAATCAACTGTAGTTTCATCTGTCCACACACAGTGTTGTGTGTTCCTTCCTTCCAAACAACTCAACTGTAGTTTCATCTGTCCACACACAGTGTTGTGTTCCTTCCTTCCAAACAAATCAACTGTAATTTCATCTGTCCACACACAGTGTTGTGTTCCTTCCTTCCAAACAACTCAACTGTAGTTTCATCTGTCCACACACAGTGTTGTGTTCCTTCCTTCCAAACAAATCAACTGTAATTTCATCTGTCCACACACAGTGTTGTGTTCCTTCCTTCCAAACAACTCAACTGTAATTTCATCTCTCCACACACAGTGTTGTCTGTTCCTTCCTTCCAAACAAATCAACTGTAATTTCATCTGTCCACACACAGTGTTGTGTTCCTTCCTTCCAAACAACTCAACTGTAGTTTCATCTGTCCACACACAGTGTTGTGTTCCTTCCTTCCAAACAAATCAACTGTAGTTTCATCTCTCCACACACAGTGTTGTGTTCCTTCCTTCCAAACAATTCAACTGTAGTTTCATCTCTCCACACACAGTGTTGTGTTCTTTCCTTCCAAACAAATCAACTGTAGTTTCATCTCTCCACACACAGTGTTGTCTGTTCCTTCCTTCCAAACAACTCAACTGTAGTTTCATCTCTCCACACACAGTGTTGTGTGTTCCTTCCTTCCAAACAACTCAACTGTAGTTTCATCTCTCCACACACAGTGTTGTGTGTTCCTTCCTTCCAAACAAATCAACTGTAGTTTCATCTCTCCACACACAGTGTTGTCTGTTCCTTCCAAACAAATCAACTGTAGTTTCATCTGTCCACACACAGTGTTTTGTGTTCCTTCCTTCCAAACAAATCAACTGTAGTTTCATCTGTCCACACACAGTGTTGTGTGTTCCTTCCTTCCAAACAAATCAACTGTAGTTTCATCTGTCCACACACAGTGTTGTGTGTTCCTTCCTTCCAAACAACTCAACTGTAGTTTCATCTGTCCACACAGTGTTGTGTTCCTTCCTTCCAAACAAATCAACTGTAATTTCATCTGTCCACACACAGTGTTGTGTTCCTTCCTTCCAAACAACTCAACTGTAGTTTCATCTGTCCACACACAGTGTTGTGTTCCTTCCTTCCAAACAAATCAACTGTAATTTCATCTGTCCACACACAGTGTTGTGTTCCTTCCTTCCAAACAACTCAACTGTAATTTCATCTCTCCACACACAGTGTTGTCTGTTCCTTCCTTCCAAACAAATCAACTGTAATTTCATCTGTCCACACACAGTGTTGTGTTCCTTCCTTCCAAACAACTCAACTGTAGTTTCATCTGTCCACACACAGTGTTGTGTTCCTTCCTTCCAAACAAATCAACTGTAGTTTCATCTCTCCACACACAGTGTTGTGTTCCTTCCTTCCAAACAACTCAACTGTAGTTTCATCTCTCCACACACAGTGTTGTGTTCCTTCCTTCCAAACAAATCAACTGTAGTTTCATCTCTCCACACACAGTGTTGTCTGTTCCTTCCTTCCAAACAACTCAACTGTAGTTTCATCTCTCCACACACAGTGTTGTGTTCCTTCCTTCCAAACAAATCAACTGTAGTTTCATCTCTCCACACACAGTGTTGTCTGTTCCTTCCTTCCAAACAAATCAACTGTAGTTTCATCTCTCCACACACAGTGTTGTCTGTTCCTTCCAAACAACTCAACTGTAGTTTCATCTGTCCACACACAGTGTTGTGTGTTCCTTCCTTCCAAACAAATCAACTGTAGTTTCATCTCTCCACACACAGTGTTGTCTGTTCCTTCCAAACAAATCAACTGTAGTTTCATCTCTCCACACACAGTGTTGTGTTCCTTCCTTCCAAACAAATCAACTGTAGTTTCATCTGTCCACACACAGTGTTGTGTGTTCCTTCCTTCCAAACAAATCAACTGTAGTTTCATCTGTCCACACACAGTGTTGTGTGTTCCTTCCTTCCAAACAAATCAACTGTAGTTTCATCTCTCCACACACAGTGTTGTGTTCCTTCCTTCCAAACAAATCAACTGTAGTTTCATCTGTCCACACACAGTGTTGTGTGTTCCTTCCTTCCAAACAAATCAACTGTAGTTTCATCTGTCCACACACAGTGTTGTGTGTTCCTTCCTTCCAAACAAATCAACTGTAGTTTCATCTCTCCACACACAGTGTTGTGTTCCTTCCTTCCAAACAACTCAACTGTAATTTCATCTCTCCACACACAGTGTTGTGTTCCTTCCTTCCAAACAAATCAACTGTAATTTCATCTCTCCACACACAGTGTTGTGTTCCTTCCTTCCAAACAACTCAACTGTAATTTCATCTCTCCACACACAGTGTTGTGTGTTCCTTCCTTCCAAACAAATCAACTGTAGTTTCATCTGTCCACACACAGTGTTGTGTTCCTTCCTTCCAAACAAATCAACTGTAGTTTCATCTCTCCACACACAGTGTTGTGTTCCTTCCTTCCAAACAACTCAACTGTAGTTTCATCTCTCCACACACAGTGTTGTCTGTTCCTTCCTTCCAAACAACTCAACTGTAGTTTCAACTCTCCACACACAGTGTTGTGTGTTCCTTCCAAACAACTCAACTGTAGTTTCATCTCTCCACACACAGTGTTGTGTGTTCCTTCCAAACAACTCAACTGTAGTTTCATCTCTCCACACACAGTGTTGTGTGTTCCTTCCAAACAACTCAACTGTAATTTCATCTCTCCACACACAGTGTTGTGTGTTCCTTCCTTCCAAACAAATCAACTGGAGTTTAATCTCTCCACAGAATATTTTGCCAGTAGCGCTGTGAAACATCCAGGTGCACTTTTGCGAACTTCAGACTTGCAGCAATGTTTTTGTTTGGACAGCAGTGTCTTCTTCCCTGGTATCCTCCCATGAACACCATTCTTGTTTAGTGTTTTACGTATCGTAGACTTGTCAACAGAGATGTTAGCATGTTCCAGAGATTTCTGTAAGTCTTTAGCTGACACTCTAGGATTCTTCTTAACCTCATTGAGCATTCTGTGCTGTGCTCTTGCAGTCATCTTTGCAGGGCGGCCACTCCTAGGGAGAGTAGCAGTGCTGAACTTTCTCCATTTATAGACAATTTTGTCTTGCTGTGGACTGATGAACATCAAGGCTTTTAGAGATACTTTTGTAACCCTTTCCTGCTTTGCCTGGTGTCAACAATTCTTAATCTTGGGTCTTTTGTTCGATGGCATGGTTCACATCAGGCAATGCTTCTTGTGAATAGCAAACTCAAATTTTGTGAGTTTATTTTTTTATTTAAAAAAATAAATAAATAAATAAAAATATAGTTTTAGAATGTTGCTTCCAATGTAATTGTCTGCATAATTTCCAATCCCCCATATTTTTTGGTAAATATATATATCCATACACGCATGCATACATATACACATACAGTGGGGCAAAAAAAATATTTAGTCAGCCAACAATTGTGCAAGTTCTCCCACTTAAAAAGATGAGAGGCCTGTAATTTTCATCATAGGTACACTTCAACTATGACAGACAAAATGAGAAAAAAATCCAGAAAATCACATTGTAGGATTTTTAATGAATTTATTTGCAAATTATGGTGGAAAATAAGTATTTGGTCAATAACAAAAGTTTATCTCAATACTTTGTTATATACCTTTTGTTGGCAATGACAGAGGTCAAACGTTTTCTGTAAGTCTTCACAAGGTTTTCACACACTGTTGCTGGTATTTTGGCCCATTCCTCCATGCAGATCTCCTCTAGAGCAGTGATGTTTTGGGGCTGTTGCTGGGCAACACAGACTTTCAACTCCCTCCAAAGATTTTCTATGGGGTTGAGATCTGGAGACTGGCTAGGCCACTCCAGGACCTTGAAATGCTTCTTACGAAGCCACTCCTTCGTTGCCCGGGCGGTGTGCTTGGGATCATTGTCATGCTGAAAGACCCAGCCACGTTTCATCTTCAATGCCCTTGCTGATGGAAGGAGGTTTTCACTCAAAATCTCACGATACATGGCCCCATTCATTCTTTCCTTCACACGGATCAGTCGTCCTGGTCGCTTTGCAGAAAAACAGCCCCAAAGCATGATGTTTCCACCCCCATGCTTCACAGTAGGTATGGTGTTCTTTGGATGCAAATCAGCATTCTTTGTCCTCCAAACACGACGAGTTGAGCTTTTACCAAAAAGTTCTATTTTGGTTTCATTTGACCATTTGACATTCTCCCAATCTTCTTCTGGATCATCCACTTTTCTTTAACCATTTATGTTCTTTAATACAGGGCCGACATACAAAGTTCCTTACTTTTTCCCCCTTCTACTTACCTCTTCCATTTTTGTGGTAATGCTGCAATTAATTGGTTGTAATTTTGGGTAGAGCAGACATTTCCATATGTCTGTGTTAGCTGCATGTGTGACATAACTCCACCAGTCCTATTTATGATATCATTCACTAAAAGTATACCTGTAAAAAACAAAATATTTGACAAATACAGTTTTTTTTTATCAATTAGTATATTTGAATTTAACCACAATATTTGTTGTACTATTTGTTCCGTCCTTTCAGGTGGATTAAACTGAAATTGCAACCAACTTTCTAAGGCTTGTTTAAAAAATTAAGATATTTTCGAGATGATTTCCTTTTCAAACAATCGAAAGTGAGCCGGTGTAATCTGAATGAAGGGAAAAAGGCCCTTCCTGAAAATAGGATGAGACATTTGTACCAATTGACAAGAGAACCAGTTTGGATTTAAGTATGACTTGTGTATGACTGATGCCTTTAGTGAGAGGTCTAATGCTTTAACATTTAATCATTTCTGCCCACCAAATTGATATTCGTTATATAAATAGGCCCTTTTAATTTTGTCTGGCTTGCCATTCCAAATAAAACGGAATATTTATTTGTTCATATAATTTCAAAAGCAGGTCACAAGGTGTAGGTAAAACCATAAGCAAACAGGTAAACTGTGATATGACAAAGGAGTTAATCAGGGGGATTTTTCCACAAATAGACAGGTATTTTTATAGGGCAGGGCAGCTCTAACCAACATCTCCTATCTCATCTCATTGATTGGAATCCAGTTTAGCTAACTCCTGACTCCCATTAGCTTTTGGAGAAGTCATTAGCCTCGGGGTTCACATACTTTTCCAACCTACACTGAATGTTTAAATGATGTATTCAATACAGACAATAACAATACAGTCATTTGTGTTATTAGTTTAAGCAGACTGTGTTTGTCTGTGACTTAGATGAAGTTCAGATCTAATTGTACAACCAATTTATGCAGAAATCCAGATTATTCCAAAGGGTTCACATTGTTTTTCTTGCCACTGTAGATAGATGGCACTCAAGTTTTTAATGTCAGGTGCACAAGTACAGTGAAATGCCATGTATTGGATTGTATGATATTAGACAGCCCTTTTTAACATTGAATTGTTACAGGTGATTTTACTAAAGACAAACTATTTTTTTATTCTCAAATCATATAAAGTATATGCAGACATTGCTTTGTTTGATTAAGGTATGAACAAATTTGATCAATTGTCTATATTTAAAAAAAAAAGAATATCTTGTAAAATGACCTGGTATGCAGTTGTTTATTATGACTAAGTGTTAGATACTGTTATATTCTGTGTATGACTGTACGTGTTAGATACTGTTATATTCTGTGTATGACTGTACGTGTTAGATACTGTTATATTCTGTGTATGACTGTAAGTGTTAGCGACTGTTCTATTCAGTGTATGACTGTAAGTGTTAGCTACTGTTCTATTCAGTGTATGACTGTAAGTGTTAGCTACTGTTCTATTCAGTGTATGACTGTAAGTGTTAGCTACTGTTCTATTCAGTGTATGACTGTAAGTGTTAGCTACTGTTCTATTCAGTGTATGACTAAGTGTTAGATACTGTTCTATTCAGTGTATGACTGCAGCATACATTATGTATAGCTTTGTTTTCTTGTTCATTAATTGCATGTCTGGCTGTGTGGTCTGTGTGTGTATGACGGTGTAATGGTGTGTATAACATCTGGTATGTAGTCTCTGCATTCCTCGACGTAGCATTAACTTATTAAACTATACGTCTCACTCTACCTCTCTGTCTTTTTTTGCTCTCTTTTTAACGTTACCCTGTCCCCTCTCTCCCCCCCTGTCTCTTCACCTGTCCTCTCTCTTCCCCTGTCTCTTCACCTGTCCCCTCTCTCTTCCCCTGTCTCTTCACCTGTCCCCTCTCTCCCCCCCTGTCTCTTCACCTGTCCTCTCTCTTCCCCTGTCTCTTCACCTGTCCCCCCCTGTCTCTTCACCTGTCCCCTCTCCCCCCCCCCTGTCTCTTCACCTGTCCTCTCTCCCCCTGTCTCTTCACCTGTCCCCTCTCCCCCTGTCTCTTCACCTGTCCCCCCCCCCCGTCTCTTCACCTGTCCCCTCCCCCTGTCTCTTCACCTGTCCTCTCTCTTCCCCCTGTCTCTTCACCTGTCCCCTCTCCCCCTGTCTCTTCACCTGTCCCCTCTCCCCCTGTCTCTTTACCTGTCCCCCTCTCCCCCTGTCTCTTCACCTGTCCCCCCCTGTCTCTTCACCTGTCCCCCTGTCTCTTCACCTGTCCCCTCTCCCCCTGTCTCTTCACCTGTCCCCTCTCCCCCTGTCTCTTCACCTGTCCCCTCTCTCCCCCCCTGTCTCTTCACCTGTCCCTCTCTAACCTTTTCCACTTCTCTTCCCACCTGTCCCCCCCTAACCTCTTCACTTCTGTCCCACCCTGTCTCCTTTCTCCACCTCTTCCCACGTCCCCTAACCTTTTCTTCACTTCTCTTCCCACGTCCCCTCTCTAACCTTTTCCACTCTCTCTTCCCACGTCCCTTCTAACCTTTTCCACTTCTCTTCCCCGTCCCCTTCTAACCTTTTCCACTTCTCTTCCCACGTCCCCTCTCTAACCTTTCCACTTCTCTTCCCACGTCCTCTCTAACCTTTTCCACTTCTTCCCACATCCCCTCTAACCTTTTCCACTTCTCTTCCCACGTCCCTTCTAACCTTTTCCACTTCTCTTCCCACGCCCTGTCTAACCTTTTCCACTTCTTCCCACGCCCCTCTCTAACCTTTTCCACTTCTCTTCCCACGTCCTCTCTAACCTTTTCCACTTCTCTTCCCACGTCCCTCTCTAACCTTTTTCCACTCTCTTCCCACGTCCTCTTCCTTTTCCACTTCTCTTCCCACGTCCCCTCTCTAACCTTTTCCACTTCTCTTCCCACGTCCCTCTCTAACCTTTTCCACTTCTCCCCCGTCCTCTCTAACCTTTTTCCACTTCTGTCCCCTCTAACCCCACTTCTCCCCACGTCCTCTCTAACCTTTTTCCACTTCTCTTCCCACGCCCTCTAACCTTTTTCCACTTCTCTTCCCACGTCCCCTCTCTAACCTTTTCCACTTCTCTTCCCACGTCCTCTCTAACCTTTTCCACTTCTCTTCCCATCGTCCTCTCTAACCTTTTCCACTTCTCTTCCCACGTCCCTCTCTAACCTTTTCCACTTCTCTTCCCACGTCCTTCTAACCTTTCCAACCTTCCACTCTTCCCACGTCCTCTCTAACCTTTTCCACTTCTCTTCCCACGTCCCTCTCTAACCTTTTCCACTTCTCTTCCCACGTCCCCTCTAACCTTTTCCACCTTTCCCACGCCCTTCTAACCTTTTCCACCCTTCCCACGTCCTTCTAACCTTTTCCACTTCTCTTCCCACGTCCTCTCTAACCTTTTCCACTTCTCTTCCCACGTCCTCTCTAACCTTTTCCACTTCTCTTCCCACGTCCTCTCTAACCTTTTCCACTTCTCTTCCCACGTCCTCTCTAACCTTTTCCACTTCTCTTCCCACGTCCTCTCTAACCTTTTCCACTTCTCTTCCCACGTCCTCTCTAACCTTTTCCACTTCTCTTCCCACGTCCTCTCTAACCTTTTCCACTTCTCTTCCCACGTCCTCTCTAACCTTTTCCACTTCTCTTCCCACGTCCTCTCTAACCTTTTCCACTTCTCTTCCCACGTCCTCTCTAACCTTTTCCACTTCTCTTCCCACGTCCCCTCTCTAACCTTTTCCACTTCTCTTCCCACGTCCTCTCTAACCTTTTCCACTTCTCTTCCCACGTCCCCTCTAACCTTTTCCACTTCTCTTCCCACGTCCCTCTCTAACCTTTTCCACTTCTCTTCCCACGTCCCCTCTAACCTTTTCCACTTCTCTTCCCACGTCCTCTCTAACCTTTTCCACTTCTCTTCCCACGTCCTCTCTAACCTTTTCCACTTCTCTTCCCACGTCCTCTCTAACCTTTTCCACTTCTCTTCCCACGTCCTCTCTAACCTTTTCCACTTCTCTTCCCACGTCCTCTCTAACCTTTTCCCCACGCCCTTCTCTTCCACTTCTTCCCACTCCTCTCTAACCTTTTCCACTTCACTTCTCTTCCCACGTCCCTCTCTAACCTTTTCCACTTCTCTTCCCACGTCCCTCTCTAACCTTTTCCACTTCTCTTCCCACGTCCCTCTCTAACCTTTTCCACTTCTTCTTCTAACCTTTCCACTTCTCTTCCCACGTCCTCTCTAACCTTTTCCACTTCTCTTCCCACGTCCTCTCTAACCTTTTCCACTTCTCTTCCCACGTCCTCTCTACATGTCTGCTGATCTGCCTGTCATTTTACATTTATCCTCTTTTTCAATCACCTCGTTCCTCAGTCAACTACCATTCTGTGTCTCACTCTCTGTTTTCTAACCCTTATAGGCGGTGCTCTTCACATCTCTCTAGGTAGAGACTCCTCACAGGGTTTTAGAGGACATGATCACTTCCTGTAGAACTATTACCTCCTCAGAATGATCGATATCACTGATCGACATGAAACAACACAAACCATCTAGCCAAAAGAAATGAATCGGCGCCACCCTCATAACAAACCCCACTGCCACACAGTAACTAGGCCGTAGCGCAGATTTGTTATCTTAGGAATCCAGTTTTTCTCGTCAGGCCAGTTAGAGGGCAGGGGTGCTAGAGAAAGGGAGGGAAGGAGGCAGAATAGGGAGGGACCGAATCAAAGAGAGAAAGACAGAGAGCCAACAGAAACGAAAGATGACTGTCTGAATCAAGATGGATCCAACCGAAGCCAGGTAATTAATTTGACTTTATTTTATTACCGTAGAAGTAGACTTGTGAAGGCACTATCTGGGACATTGTATCTTTGATTATTACACTCAATCAATGCCTTGACAATCTGACATTTCTTCTTTGTACAATAATCAGTACACTTATACTGTTTTATGATGTGTGTTCCCCTCAGAACCAACACAGACCAACGTGGCTGCTGTGTGTTGGCCTGGTGTCAACACACATAGATGATTGTGTTTAAATGATACTTGAAGTCACCAGCATTAATGGGTTTTTACTAGTGAGATATAGTGAATGTAAACAGGTGGTTGACATCTTGTCATGAGTGTCTGATTAAATCACTGATGTCATGGAGCAGGCGTTTTCATGTTAGGCACTGTGGCGTGGATTGTGTGTGAATGTGTAGGAGAGACTATTTACGCTCTCTGAAAGTATGCAGTGTGTGTGTATCTTGTATCGTGTGTATTATTCACTGCTTTAAAGCTCTAGATTGGGGTTTCCCAAACTCAGTCCTGGGCCCCACCCCCCATTTAGTTTTTACCCACAGCTGACAATGAGTTGGTTATTTGAATCAGCTGTGTAGTGCTAAGGTAAAAACCAAAACATGCACCCAGGGAGGGCCCCAGGGCCCAGTTTGGGAAGCCCTGCTCTAGATTACTGTAGGTTGATGTCTTTGGTGTGATTGATGTATGGCTGGGAACTCAAGGTACATTTTTGCTGTGTAACCCAATGCCCTTAGAGGACATACTGTAGTCGGTGTATTTGGGTGAGGGTCAGGCATGCGTGGATTTGTGTAAGGTGAAGTTGTTTTTGAGATTTCACCTTGGTCATACTGTAACTAAGGCTGAGAGCCCTGTGACTCTGTCAGTGCCAGATTGAGGCTATTCCTGTCATCTCTGTTATGTCCACTTTACTGCTAGCCTGCGTACCTGACAATGCATTCATTATTGCATAGAGGTAATCATTATCATCATTATAGATTTTTGGCAAGATCATAACAGCTTGACTGAGGCAGAAACAAAGTGGTATTAAGGTCACAATACCTTGCCACTACATTGTGTTTCAATGGCCTGTAGTGGTTTACATTCTGCAGCCCATGTCTTGGTTTTATTTACTGTGCTCATGCTAAATGGGAGGTATCCATGTGCGTGTTTTGTTAGAAATGTAAGTTCCTCTGTCTTCTTAGTTCCTCAAGTTTCATTTCCCCTCATTGGACTTCCCCCTTTTGGTTCCTTGTTCATTTAAGTATCTAACCTTTATTAACCAGGTCAATCATTAAGAATACGTTCTCTTTTAAATTAACTACATAGTAATCCCTTGCTCTGCCTAGTCGCCTTTCTACTACCGCCCTCGCTCCAGCTCTCCCTCTGCATCTCTCCCTCCATCTCTCCCTCTCTCCCTCTGCATCTCTCCCTCCATCTCTCCCTCTGCATCTCTCCCTCCATCTCTCCCTCTGCATCTCTCCCTCCATCTCTCCCTCTGCATCTCTCCCTCCATCTCTCCCTCTGCATCTCTCCCTCCATCTCTCCCTCTGCATCTCTCCCTGCATCTCTCCCTCTGCATCTCTCCCTCTGCATCTCTCCCTCCATCTCTCCCTCTGCATCTCTCCCTCTGCATCTCTCCCTCTGCATCTCTCCCTGCATCTCTCCCTCTGCATCTCTCCCTCCATCTCTCCCTCCATCTCTCCCTCCATCTCTCCCTCTGCATCTCTCCCTCCATCTCTCCTTCTGCATCTCTCCCTCTGCATCTCTCCCTCTGCATCTCTCCCTCTGCATCTCTCCCTCTGCATCTCTCCCTCTGCATCTCTCCCTCCATCTCTCCCTATTTCTCTCCCTCCATCTCTCCCTCTGCATCTCTCCCTCCATCTCTCCCTCCATCTCTCCTTATTTCTCTCCCTCCATCTCTCCCTCCATCTCTCCCTCCATCTCTCCCTATTTCTCTCCCTCCATCTCTCACCCCATCTCTCCCTCTGCATCTCTCACCCCATCTCTCCCTCTGCTTCTCTCCCTCCATCTCTCCCTCTGCTTCTCTCCCTCCATCTCTCTCTGTCTCTCCCTCTCTCCCTCTGCTTCTCTCCCTCCATCTCTCTCTGTGTCTCTCCCTCTCTCTCCCTCCATCTCTCTCTGTCTCTCCCTCCATCTCTCTCTCTGTAAGCCCCAAGCAATAGGCCAACATTGTGTTTATGCTCTCTTATCTCTTCAGCCTTTCCTCAAAAGCAACAACCTCTTTCAATGAAGGAAGGGGAGGTGATGTGACTCAGCCAGGGGAAGTGGTGGAGCAGTGGAGGAATGGAGGAGAGGAAGAGAGACAGAGGGAGGTGGAGAGAGAGGCGGGCGTGACAGATGGACTAACTCTGGCTGCAGAGACAACTACCAACCACAGGGTGTCAGCAGACAAACGCAGATTCAATACTGTGGGATACCATGTGAGGGCTATGAACTTCAGCTTCTGTTTGTAGATGCAGGATCAGTTTGAAATCATCCCTAAACTTGAGGCCCCCATGACACTTAATCTACATTCTGAAGCCAAATGCTAGATACTTCACCCAGCCTACCAGAAGGCTATGTGGACTTCCTAATATTCAAGCTACCACAACAAACACATACTGTATATTGACATTATATTCTCCATCATTTTCAGAGGAAGCTGAAGCCGAAAGTGGTGGCAGACTATACCACAGTGAGTAAGGGAGCGTCTGGAAGTTTCAAACCCCGATCAGCACTGAGACAGGTCCTGTTCAGCCAGGGAGCAACTGACAAGAGCCCCATGCCTGAGGTACTTTCCTCCCACGCACTTAACTTGTCCTCTACACACATGAATACACCCTGACACGCATATGTACAGACACGCACAGCCAGTGCCACTGTCCACATACTTACAGAAAATAGGAATTCGGCAAATGTACACTCCAATTGTTCACTCAAGCATATCTGCTATGAGCCCATTTCTAACTAAATTTGATAATGGTGGTGTGTACACAGTTGAAGTCGGAAGTTTACATACACTTAGGTTGGAGTCATTAAAATTTGTTTTTCAACCACTCCACAAATTTCTTGTTAACAAACTATAGTTTTGGCAAGTCGGTTAGGACATCTACTTTGTGCATGACTTAAATGTAAATGTAAATGTAAATGTAAATGTAAATGTAAATGTAAATGCATGACACAAGTAATTTTTCCATCAATTGTTAACAGACAGATTATTTAACTTATACTTCACTTGGAGGTGTACCTGTGTGGTACCTTCAGACGTTTGGAAATTACTCCCAAGGATGAACCAGACTACAATTTATTTTTCTGAGGTCTTGGCTGATTTCTTTTGATTTTCCCATGATATCAAGCAAAGAGGCACTGAGTTTGAAGGTAGGCCTTGAAATACATCCACAGGTACACCTCCAATTGACTCAAATTATGTCAATTAGCCTATCAGAGGCTTCTAAAGCCATGACATCATTTTCAGGAATTTCCCAAGCTGTTTAAAGGCACAGTCAACTTAGTGTATGTAAACTTGTGAGTCACTGGAATTGTGATACAGTGAAATAATCTGTCTGTTAACAAATGTTGGAAAAATGACTTGTCATGCATTTACATTTACATTTACATTTAAGTCATGCACAAAGTAGATGTCCTAACTAACTTGTCAAAACTATAGTTTGTTAACAAGTAATTTGTGAAGTGGTTGAAAATCAAGTTTTACTGACTCCAACCTAAGTGCATGTAAACTTCCAACTTCAACTGTATATATATATATGTCCCTCTTTCACACACTCGCTCTCTCTCTTTCTCTCTGTCAGGGCGCAGGGCAGTTGGATGCTCTGAAACGGACTCTGGAGGCGTTCCCAGTACCAGTGTGTCTGAACTGGAGCTTGGGGGAGGAGGGGACAGGAGCCACACTGGAGAACAACTGGACTGATATAGTACACAATCACTCGGTAACCAGATTTAAGTCATGATAGGCATATTATCTAGTTAATACAGTGCCTCGCAAAGTATTCACCCCCCTTGGAATTTGTCCTATTTTGTTGCATTACAACCTGCAATTTAAATAGATTTTTATTTGGATTTCATGTAATGGACGTACACAAAATAGTTCAAAATGGTGAAGTGAAATGAAAAAAAAAATGGTTTAAAAAAATTATAAAAATAAAAACCGGAAAAGTGGTGCATTCGTATGTTTTCACCACCTTCGCTTTGAAGCCCCTAAATAAGATCTGGTGCAAACAATTACCTTCAGAAGTCACATAATTTGTTAGATTGCACACAGGTGGACTTTATTTAAGTGTCACATGATCTGTCACATGATCTCAGTATATATACACCTGTTCTGAAAGGCCCCAGATTTTGCAACACCACCAAGCAAGGGGCACCACCAAGCAAGGGGCACCACCAAGCAAGGGGCACCACCAAGCAAGGGGCACCACCAAGCAAGGGGCACCACCAAGCAAGGGGCACCACCAAGCAAGGGGCACCACCAAGCAAGGGGCACCACCAAGCAAGGGGCATCACCAAGCAAGGGGCACCACCAAGCAAGGGGCACCACCAAGCAAGGGGCACCACCAAGCAAGGGGCACCACCAAGCAAGGGGGGCATCACCAAACAGGGGCACCACCAAGCAAGGGGCATCACCAAGCAAGGGGCACCACCAAGCAACCACCAAGGGGGGCACCACCAAGCAGGGGCACCACCAAGCAAGGGGCACCACCAAGCAAGGGGCACCACCAAGCAAGGGGCACCACCAAGCAAGGGGCACCACCAAGCAAGGGGCACCACCAAGCAAGGGGCACCACCAAGCAAGGGGCATCACCAAGCAAGGGGCACCACCAAGCAAGCTGCACCACCAAGCCAACAGCACTATGAAGACCAAGGAGCTCTCCAAACAGGTCAGGGAAAGAGTTGTGGAGAAGTACAGATCAGGGTTGAGTTATAAAAAAATATCAGACACTTTGAACATCCCATGGAGCACCATTAAATCATTATTAAAAAAATGGAAAGAATATGGCACCACAACAAACCTGCCAAGAGAGGGCCGCCACCAAAACTCATGGACCAGGCAAGGAGAGCATTAATCAGAGAGGCAACAAAGAGACCAAAGATAACCCTGAAGGAGCTGCAAAGCTCCACAGCAGAGATTGGAGTATCTGTCCATAGGACCAATTTAAGCCGTATACTCTACAGAACTGGGCTTTATGGAAGAGTTGCCAGAAAAAAATAAGCAAAGATGTTTGGTGTTCGCCAAAAGGCATTTGGGAAAATGAATGAAGGAATGATGGATGGCGCTAAATACAGGGAAATTCTTGAGGGGAACCTGTTTCAGTCTTCCAGGGATTTGAGACTGGGACAGAGGTTCACCTTCCAGCAGGACAATGACCCTAAGCATACTGCTAAAGCAACACTTGGGTGGTTTAAGGAGAAACATTTAAATCTCTTGGAAGGGCCTAGTCAAAGCCCAGACCGCAATCCAATTGAGAATCTCTGGTATGACTTAAAGATTGCTGTACACCAGCGGAACCCATCCAACTTGAAGGAGCTGGAGCAGTTTTGCCTTGAAGAATGGGCAAAAATCCTAGTGGCTAGATGTGCCAAGCTTATAGAGACATACCCCAAGAGACTTGAAGCTGTAATTGCTGCAAAAGGTGGCTCTATTTAAAAAAAAAAAAATATTTCACCTTTATTTAACCAGGTAGGCTAGTTGAGAACAAGTTCTCATTTACAATTGCGACCTGGCCAAGATAAAGCAAAGCAGTTCGACAGATACGACAGAGTTACACATGGAGTAAAACAAACATACAGTCAATAATACAGTATAAACAAGTCTATATACAATGTGAGCAAATGAGGTGAGAAGGGAGTGTGAAGTGTTGACTTGGGGGTGAATAGTTATGCACACTCAAGTTTTCTGTTTTTTGGTCTGATTTCTTGTTTGTTTCACAATAAAAAATATTTTGCAACTTCAAAGTGGTAGGCATGTTCTGTAAATCTATTGATACAAACCCCCAAAAATCTATTTTAATTCCAGGTTGTAAGGCAACAAAATAGGAAAAATGCCAAGGGGGGTGAATACTTTCACAAGCAACTGAATGAATGATCCCTCCTTACTTTTACAACATATCTCTTTCTCCCACCCTCTCTCTCTCTCCCTACCTTTTACAACATATCTCTTTCTCCCACCCACTCTCTCTCTCTCTCTCTCTCTCTCTCTCTCTCTCTCTCTCTCTCTCTCTCTCTCTCTCTCTCCCTACCTTTTACAACATATCTCTCTCTCTCCCTTTTTACAACAAAATATCTCTCTTTCTCCCACCCTCTCTCTCCCCTCCCTTTTACAACATATCTCTCTTTCTCCCACCCTCTCTCTCTCCCTCCTACCTTTTTACAACATATCTCTCTCTCTCCCTGCCTTTTACAACATATCTCTCTTTTCTCCCACCCTATCTCTCTCTCCTCCCTACCTTTTACAACATATCTCTCTCTCTCTCCCTACCTTTTACAACATATCTCTTTCTCCCACACTCTCTCTCTCTCTCTCTCTCTCTCTCTCTCTCTCTCCCTACCTTTTACAACATATCTCTTTCTCCCACCCCCTCTATCTCTCCTCCCTTTACAACATATCTCTTTCTCTCTCTCTCTCTCTCTCTCTCTCTCTCTCTCTCTCTCTCTCTCTCTCTCTCTCCTTTTTACAACATATCTCTTTCTCCCACCCACTCTCTCTCTCTCTCTCTCTCTCTCTCTCTCTCTCTCTCTCTCTCTCTCTCTCTCTCTCTCTCTCTCTCTCTCCCCTACCTTTTACAACATATCTCTCTCTCTCCCTACCTTTTACAACATATCTCTCTTTCTCCCACCCTCTCTCTCTCCCTCCCTTTTACAACATATCTCTCTTTCTCCCACCCTCTCTCTCTCCCTCCCTACCTTTTACAACATATCTCTCTCTCTCTGCCTTTTACAACATATCTCTCTTTCTCCCACCCTATCTCTCTCTCCCTCCCTACCTTTTACAACATATCTCTCTCTCTCTCCCTACCTTTTACAACATATCTCTTTCTCCCACACTCTCTCTCTCTCTCTCTCTCTCTCTCTCTCTCTCTCCCTACCTTTTACAACATATCTCTTTCTCCCACCCCCTCTATCTCTCCCTCCCTTTTTACAACATATCTCTTTCTCTCTCTCTCTCTCTCTCTCTCTCTCTCTCTCTCTCTCTCTCTCTCTCTCTCTCCCTTTCACAACATATCTCTCTCTCTCTCTCTCTCTCCCTTTTACAACATATCTCTTTCTCCCACCCTCTCTCTCTCTCACCCTTTCACAACATATCTCTCTCTCTCTCTCTCCCTCCCTTTTACAACATATCTCTTTCTCCCACCCTCTCTCTCTCTCTCCCTTTTACAACATATCTCTCTCTCTCTCCCTACCTTTTACAACATATCTCTTTCTCCCACCCCCTCTCTCTCCCTCCCTTTTACAACATATCTCTTTCTCCCACTCTCTCTCTCTCTCTCTCTCTCTCTCTCTCTCTGCCTACCTTTTACAACATATCTCTCTCTCTCTCCCTACCTTTTACAACATATCTCTCTTTCTCCCACCCTCTCTTTCTCCCACCCTCTCTCTCTCTCTCCCTCCCTTTTACAACATATCTCTCTCTCTCTCCCTACCTTTTACAACATATCTCTCTCTTCCTCCCTTTTACAACATATCTCTTTCTCCCACCCTCTCTCTCCCTCTCTCTCTCTCCCCTTTACAACATATCTCTCTCTCTCCCTACCTTTTACAACATATCTCTTTCTCCCACACCCTCTCTCTCTCCCTCCCTTTTACAACATATCTCTTTCTCCCACCCTCTCTCTCTCTCCCTACCTTTCACAACATATCTCTCTTTCTCCCACCCTCTCTCTCTCTCTCTCTCTCCCTACCTTTTACAACATATCTCTCTTACTCCCACCCTCTCTCTCTCTCTCCCTACCTTTTACAACATATCTCTCTTTCTCCCACCCTCTCTCTCTCTCCCTCCCTTTTACAACATATCTCTTACTCCCACCCTCTCTCTCCCTCCCTACCTTTTACAACATATCTCTTTCTCCCACCCCCTCTCTCTCTCCCTCCCTTTTACAACATATCTCTTTCTCCCACCCTCTCTCTCTCTCCCTCCCTACCTTTTACAACATATCTCTCTCTCTCTCCCTATCTTTTACAACATATCTCTTTCTCCCACCCCCTCTATCTCTCCCTCCCTTTTACAACATATCTCTTTCTCCCACTCTCTCTCTCTCTCCCTCCCTTTTACAACATATCTCTTTCTCCCACCCTCTCTCTCTCTCTCTCTCCCTACCTTTTACAACATATCTCTTTCTCCCACCCTCTCTCTCTCTCTCCCTACCTTTTACAACATATCTCTTTCTCCCACCCCCTCTATCTCTCCCTCCCTTTTTACAACATATCTCTTTCTCCCACCCCCCCTCTCTCCCTCCCTTTTACAACATATCCCTTTCTCCCACTCTCTCTCTCTCTCTCCCTACCTTTTACAACATATCTCTCTCTCTCTCCCTACCTTTTACAACATATCTCTCTTTCTCCCACTCTCTCTCTCTCTCTCCCTACCTTTTACAACATATCTCTCTCTCTCTCCCTACCTTTACAACATATCTCTTTTCTCCCACCCTCTCTCTCTCTCCTTTTACAACATATCTCTTTCTCCCACCCTCTCTCTCTCTCTCTCTCCCTTTTACAACATATCTCTCTCTCTCCCTTTTACAACATATCTCTCTCTCCCTCCCTTTTACAACATATCTCTCTCTCCCTACCTTTTACAACATATCTCTTTCTCCCACCCTCTCTCTCCCTCTCTCTCTCTCCTTTACAACATATCTCTCTCTCTCCCTACCTTTTACAACATATCTCTTTCTCCCACACCCTCTCTCTCTCCCTCCCTTTTACAACATATCCCTTTCTCCCACTCTCTCTCTCTCTCTCCCTACCTTTTACAACATATCTCTCTCTCTCTCTCTCCCTCCCTTTTACAACATATCTCTTTCTCCCACCCTCTCTCTCCCTCTCTCTCTCTCCCCTTTACAACATATCTCTCTCTCTCCCTACCTTTTACAACATATCTCTTTCTCCCACACCCTCTCTCTCTCTCTCTCTCTCTCCCTTTTACAACATATCTCTCTCTCTCTCTCTCCCTCCCTTTTACAACATATCTCTTTCTCCCACCCCCTCTATCTCTCCCTCCCTTTTACAACATATCTCTTTCTCCCACCCCCTCTATCTCTCCCTCCCTTTTACAACATATCTCTTTCTCTCTCTCTCTCTCTCTCTCTCTCTCTCTCTCTCTCTCTCTCCCTTCCTTTCACAACATATCTCTCTCTCTCTCTCTCTCCTTTTACAACATATCTCTTTCTCCCACCCTCTCTCTCTCTCACCCTTTCACAACATATCTCTCTCTCTCTCTCCCTCCCTTTTACAACATATCTCTTTCTCCCACCCTCTCTCTCTCTCTCCCTTTTACAACATATCTCTCTCTCTCCCTACCTTTTACAACATATCTCTTTCTCCCACCCCCTCTCTCTCCCTCCCTTTTTACAACATATCTCTTTCTCCCACCCCCTCTATCTCTCCCTCCCTTTTACAACATATCTCTTTCTCCCACTCTCTCTCTCTCTCTCTCTCTCTCTCTCTCTCTCTGCCTACCTTTTACAACATATCTCTCTCTCTCTCCCTACCTTTTACAACATATCTCTCTTTCTCCCACCCTCTCTTTCTCCCACCCTCTCTCTCTCTCTCCCTCCCTTTTACAACATATCTCTCTCTCTCTCCCTACCTTTTACAACATATCTCTCTCTTCCTCCCTTTTACAACATATCTCTTTCTCCCACCCTCTCTCTCCCTCTCTCTCTCTCCCCTTTACAACATATCTCTCTCTCTCCCTACCTTTTACAACATATCTCTTTCTCCCACACCCTCTCTCTCTCCCTCCCTTTTACAACATATCTCTTTCTCCCACCCTCTCTCTCTCTCCTACCTTTCACAACATATCTCTCTTTTCTCCCACCCTCTCTCTCTCTCTCTCTCCCCTACCTTTTACAACATATCTCTCTCTTATCCCTCTCTCTCTCTCCTACCTTTTACAACATATCTCTTTTCTCCCACCCTCTCTCTCTCTCCCTCCCTTTTACAACATATCTCTTTCCCACCCTCTCTCTCCCTCCTACCTTTTACAACATATCTCTTTCTCCCACCCCTCTCTCTCCTCCCTTTTACAACATATCTCTTTCTCCCACCCTCTCTCTCTCCCTCCCTTTTTACAACATATCTCTCTCTCTCCCTATCTTTTACAACATATCTCTTTCTCCCACCCCCTCTATCTCTCCCTCCTTTTACAACATATCTCTTTCTCCCACTCTCTCTCTCTCTCTCTCCCTCCCTTTTACAACATATCTCTTTCTCCCACCCTCTCTCTCTCTCTCTCCCTACCTTTTACAACATATCTCTTTCTCCCACCCTCTCTCTCTCTCTCCCTACCTTTTACAACATATCTCTTTCTCCCACCCCCTCTATCTCTCCCTCCCTTTTTACAACATATCTCTTTCTCCCACCCCCCCTCTCTCCCTCCCTTTTACAACATATCCCTTTCTCCCACTCTCTCTCTCTCTCTCCCTACCTTTTACAACATATCTCTCTCTCTCTCCCTACCTTTTACAACATATCTCTCTTTCTCCCACTCTCTCTCTCTCCCTACCTTTTACAACATATCTCTCTCTCTCTCCCTACCTTTTACAACATATCTCTCTTTCTCCCACCCTCTCTCTCTCTCCCTTTTACAACATATCTCTTTCTCCCACCCTCTCTCTCTCTCTCTCTCCCTTTTACAACATATCTCTCTCTCTCCCTTTTACAACATATCTCTCTCTCCCTCCCTTTTACAACATATCTCTCTCTCCCTCCTTTTACAACATATCTCTTTCTCCCACCCTCTCTCTCCCTCTCTCTCTCCCCTTTACAACATATCTCTCTCTCTCCCTACCTTTTACAACATATCTCTTTCTCCCACACCCTCTCTCTCTCCCTCCCTTTTACAACATATCCCTTTCTCCCACTCTCTCTCTCTCTCTCCCTACCTTTTACAACATATCTCTCTCTCTCTCCTCCTCTTTTACAACATATCTCTTTCTCCCACCCTCTCTCTCCTCTCTCTCTCCCCCTTTACAACATATCTCTCTCTCTCTTCCTCACCCTCCTCTCTCTCTCTTTACAACTCTCTCTCTCTCTCTCTCCAACATATCTCTTTCTCCCACCCCTCTCTCTCCTCCCTTTTACAACATATCTCTTTCTCCCACCCCCTCTATCTCTCCCTCCCTTTACAACATATCTCTTTCTCTCTCTCTCCCTCTATCTCTCTCTCCCTCTTACAACATATCTCTCTCTCTCTCTCTCTCTCTCTCTCTCTCTCTCTCTCTCTCTCTCTCTCTCTCTCTCCTTACCTTTTACAACATATCTCTTTCTCCCACCCCTCTATCTCTCCCTCCCTTTTACAACATATCTCTTTCTCCCACCTCTATCTCTCCCTCCCTTTTACAACATATCTCTCTCTCTCTCTCTCTCTCTCTCTCTCTCTCTCTCTCTCTCTCTCTCTCTCTCTCTCTCCCTCTCTCTCTCTCTCTCCTCTCCTTTTTACAACATATCTCTCTTTCTCCCACCCTCTCTATCTCCTCCCTACCTTTTACAACATATCTCTCTTCTCTCTCTCTCTCTCTCTCTCTCTCTCTCTCTCTCTCTCTCTCTCTCTCTCTCTCTCTCTCTCTCTCTCTCCCTTTTACAACATATCTCTTTCTCCCCCCCCCTCTATCTCTCCCTCCCTTTTACAACATATCTCTCTCTCCCACCATCTCTCTCTCTCTCCCTACCTTTTACAACATATCTCTTTCTCCCACCCCCCCCCCCTCTCTCTCTCTCTCCCTTTTACAACATATCTCTTTCTCCCACCCTCTCTCTCTTTTTACAACATATCTCTCTCTCCCTTTTTACAACATATCTCTCTCTCTCTCCCTTTTACAACATATCTCTCCCTCTCTCCCTTTTACAACATATCTCTCTTTCTCTCACCCTCTCCCTCTCTCCCTTTTACAACATATCTCTCTTTCTCCCACCCTCTCTCTCTCTCTCCCTTTTACAACATATCTCTCTCTCTCTCCCTTTTACAACGTATCTCTCTCTCCCTACCTTTTACAACATATCTCTTTCTCCCACCCTCTCTCTCCCTCTCTCTCTCTCTCCCCTTTACAACATATCTCTTTCTCCCACACCCCCTCTCTCTCTCTCCCTTTTACAACATATCTCTTTCTCTCTCCCTCTCTCTCTCTCTCCTTACCTTTTACAACATATCTCTTTCTCCCATCCCCTCTATCTCTCCCTCCCTTTTACAACATAACTCTCTCTCCCTACCTTTTACAAAATATCTCTTTCTCCCACCCTCTCTCTCCCTCTCTCATGCTCTCCCCTTTACAACATATCTCTTTCTCCCACACCCCCTCTCTCTCTCCCTCCCTTTTACAACATATCTCTTTCTCTTTCTCCCTTTTACAACATATCTCTCTCTCTCTCTCCTTTACAACATCTCTCTCTCTCCCTTTCTCTCTCCCTTTACAACATATCTCTTCTCCCTACCTTTTACAAAATATCTCTTTCTCCCACCCTTTACAACATATCTCTTTTCTCTTTCTCCCACCCCTCTCTCTCTCTCCCTCCCTTTTACAACATATCTCTTTCTCCCACCCCTCTCTCTCTCTCCTCTCCTTTTACAACATATCTCTTTCTCCCACCCTCTCTCTCTCTCCCTCCCTTTTACAACATATCTCTCTCTCCCACCCCCTCTCTCTCTCTTTTACAACATATCTCTCTCTCCCACCCTCTCTCTCTCTCCCTCCCTTTTACAACATATCTCTTTCTCCCACCCTCTCTCTCTCTCCCTCCCTTTTACAACATATCTCTTTCTCCCACCCTCTCTCTCTCTCTCTCCCTTTTACAACATATCTCTTTCTCCCACCCCCTCTCTCTCTCCCTCCCTTTTACAACATATCTCTTTCTCCCACCCTCTCTCTCTCTCTCTCCCTTTTACAACATATCTCTCTCTCTCTCCCTCCCTTTTTACAACATATCTCTCTCTCTCTCTCTCTCTCCTTTTACAACATATCTCTCTTCTCCCACAACATATCTCTCTCTCCCACCCTCTCTCTCTCTCTCTCTCCCTCCCTTTTACAACATATATCTTTCTCCCACCCTCTCTCTCTCTCTCTCTCTCTCCCTCCCTTTTACAACATATCTCTTTCTCCCACCCCCTCTCTCTCTCTCTCTCTCTCCCTTTTAAAACATATCTCTCCCTCCCTTTTACAACATATCTCTTTCTCCCTCTCTCTCTCTCTCTCTCTCTCTCTCCCTTTTAAAACATATCTCTCTCTCCCTTTTACAACATATCTCTCTTTCTCCCACCCTCTCTCTCTCTCCCTCCCTTTTACAACATATCTCTTTCTCCCACCCTCTCTATCTCTCCCTCCCTTTTACAACATATCTCTTTCTCCCACCCTCTCTCTCTCCCTCCCTTTTACAACATATCTCTTTCTCCCACCCTCTCTCTCTCTCTCTCTCCCTCCCTTTTACAACATATCTCTCTCCCTACCTTTTACAACATATCTCTCTTTCTCCCACCCTCTCTCTCTCTCTCCCTACCTTTTACAACATATCTCTCGCTCCCTACCTTTTACAACATATCTCTTTCTCCCACCCCCTCTATCTCTCCCTCCCTTTTACAACATATCTCTTTCTCCCACCCCCTCTCTCTCTCCCTCCCTTTTACAACACATCTCTCTCTCTCTCTCTCCCTTTTACTACATATCTCTCCCTCCCTTTTACAACATATCTCTTTCTCCCACCCCTCTATCTCTCCCTCCCTTTTACAACATATCTCTTTCTCCCACACTCTCTCTCTATCTCCCTTTTACAACATATCTCTCTCTCCCACCCCCTCTATCTCTCCCTCCCTTTTACAACATATCTCTTTCCCCCACCCCCTCTATCTCTCCCTCCCTCTCTTTTACAAAATCTCTCTCTCCCTCCGTTTTACAACATATCTTTTTCTCCCACCCTCTCTCTCTCTCTCTCTCTCTCCCTTTTACAACATATCTCTCTCTCTCCCTCCCTTTTACAACATCTCTCTCTCTCTCTCTCCCTTTTACAACATATCTCTCCCTCCCTTTTACAACATATCTCTTTCTCCCACACTCTCTCTCTCTATCTCTCTCTCTCCCTTTTACAACATATCTCTTTCTCCCACCCCCTCTATCTCTCCCTCCCTTTTACAACATATCTCTTTCTCCCACCCCCTCTTACAACATATCTCTTTCTCCCACCCCCTCTCTCTCTCCCTCCCTTTTACAAAATCTCTCTCTCTCTCTCTCTCCCTTTTACTACATATCTCTCCCTCCCTTTTACAACATATCTCTTTCTCCCACCCCCTCTATCTCTCCCTCCCTTTTACAACATATCTCTTTCTCCCACCCCCTCTATCTCTCCCTCCCTTTTACAACATATCTCTCTCTCCCACCCCCTCTATCTCTCCCTCCCTTTTACAACATATCTCTTTCCCCCACCCCCTCTCTCTCTCTCTCTCCCTCCCCTTTTACAACATATCTCTTTCTCCCACCCCCTCTATCTCTCCCTCCCTTTTACAACATATCTCTCTCTCTCCCTCCCTCTCTTTTACAACATCTCTCTCTCCCTACCTTTTACAACATATCTCTTTCTCCCACCCTCTCTCTCTCTCTCTCTCTGATCAGATGATGTGTAAGACCCAGAGGCACCAACAGGAGGCGCTGTGGGAGTTGGTCCATACTGAGCTCACCTACATCAACAAGCTCACTGTTGTCACTGATGTAAGACAGGCAGACAGACACCCTGCTCTCATTACTGAAAATGTATCAATGTCTTTCAGTGATGTGTCCATAACAACCAGTGACTATTCCTAATAGAAATATGACAATAGTTACTTTTATCTGTATAGCATCTTTTATTGCAATGTCATTTTTCATGTCCGTGTTTGTTTGTGTCATTATGTTTCTCAGTTGGTGATGGCAGCTCTCACCAACCTGCACCAGCATGGATTCCTCTTAGAGGTCAGTCTATATGAGCTGGGTTCTCATTCACAGGGTTTTCTGTAGGGGACATTTTCTCTAGAACTCACTCTCTGGTCTTTGGGCCTATCTGTGTTTCCCGGATGACCACTCAAATAGATGTGTTGCAATGAACTAAGCATGTGCTTTTGAGCTGGATCTTGCATGATCTGACTGGGTTCAGGTGATGACTTTGACCTTTGGTTGAATTTAAAACCAGTACCCATTTCAAGGGGGGGCCCTTGGGTCTAGTTGAAACCGGCTGCTGTAGTACAACATACTGTACAAACAACATACTGTATATACAGTACATACTGCTGAGCTGACATACTAACACACTGAGAACATAAGCTCTATCTGACACAGAACACACCAGGGCAGATGGAACATTCAGCTCAATAACAGAATGTTAGATAATTCCGCTGAGAATGTGGAAAGTATCTGAGAATGTGGGGGAGTGAGTTCTGCAGAGTTCTTCAGCTCGACACTGCAGCTTTGTCAAACAATTACCCTCTTCATCTTTTTTTTTATCACAAAAGGTCTACAACTATCATATCTTTTTATTGACTTTAGACAAGCACAAATTTCAACACATAATGACATTGACACTTCCAAAAAATCAGAGGTGTGGGGTTGATGTGGGGTTGATGTGGGGTTGATGTGGGGTTGATGTGGGGTTGATGTGGGGTTGATGTGGGGTTGATGTGGGGTTGATGTGGGGTTGATGTGGGGTTGATGTATGTAGGTTCAAAATCAAGAAAGCAGTATCATCACCCTCTTTTTCCTGTCCCTCTCTTCTTCAGGTGACACCTGAGAGCCTCTTCTCCAACCTTCCCTCCATCCTCAGCGCCCACCGGCTCTTCTGGCAGGAAGTGATGTATCCCATGTTACAGGAAGTCCGCAGGACGGGGAAGCCCTTTGACCCCCTGGGGTTAGAGGCAGGATGCCTGCAGGTACAGTACTGACTGTCAATCAGATCTAGTATCAGGTTCACATATGGGATGAAAGTATGAGGGTCAAACGGAGGTGAAAGGAAGGAATGGAAACACGGGTCATGGGTTTAAAACATGTTTGTTTACAGCAATCTTTGTCTAATCCCATCCCCACCCTCTGTCTGTAGTTCCCTGAGCGTTTCTCCACCTATCTGCATTACTGTTGTAAGGAGGAGAGCACAGTGGACATTACGAGCAAACTGACAGACACCAACCTGCACTTCCACACCTACTTAATGGTGAGTTAAACACACACACACACAAACACATTTTTTATACTTTATTTGAATCCACAAATCATAATTCATATAAACATCTCAGGACAAGGATATCTGGACACATAGGGAAACAGATAGCACCTTCTTCTTCACACAGAAAGGCTGTCCATGACTGCTGACACAGAGCAGTACCTCGCTATCAGCTTTGTCTTATGTAGGCCTGCTATATGAAGTCCAGGTACTGTCAGCATGGCAGAGACTACCCAATATCACCGTAGCAAGCATGCACTGTTACGAGGCTGTTCAGGAGTGACACGAGGGGCTGGTATTTAAGCAGCTTGTCAGAAAAGGACTGCTCCATGTAGTAGTCCAATGAGCAGCCCACCTCCAGAATCAGCCCCTCCCTCTGGCCTCCCCCACAACAACAATATCTGGCTCATTCAGCAGACAAGAAAACACATGATCATCAACATCAAACCAGGCTCCTCTGCAAAGGAAATGTTTGTGTGTGTGTTCAGTTGGTGACTCCACTTGTCTCACCTCCGTAGCCACCAGGTCAACAAGGCGGTCATGTCTAGGTCATGTCTCAGTATGAACAGAAAGCATTAACAACATGTGATACAGACCTCAGACCTCAGGGTGGAAAACACAGAAAGGATCATGGGTTGCAGGGTACCAGAGAGCTCGGTTGTATTTTGTTGGTAGAACTTGCCTTAACAGTAAAGGTGAGAATGTCCTTGCCAATAGCAGCATTATGGTACATGGAATGGGAGACAGAAACAAACACACACACACACCACTTCATACACAAGCCCCCTTCTGGTTTACATATTGCATGCACACCCTTTCACTGTCACCCAAAGTCACTCTGCGTCACACACATGGTTCTCCAAACTACCCTTCATTACGGTAACACAGGAACATCAGTGAATTGAGTCATAGCATCCGCAGAACTTCTTCTGTTATTGATCATGTTCCAGTGGTTTTGATGATCACCATATCCAGGCCTTCTGTTATTGGTAATATCCTGAAGGCCAAACACTTGTTACACCAACGCTCTGACCTAATGACTCAGAGAGCCTCGCCTGCACATTGTCTTCTTAAAGATTAGAACGTGTTTTTGGCTGTTTTTGGCTGTCTAAGCACTTTTACAGCTTTTTCAAAGAATCTCCATTATGAGTTCTTCAAGCCTTTGAATTCTTCCAGTACCATGTAACAATAATATTTCATACACCGTCAAAACACTGTATTTACATGAGTTCTACCGAGGCCATAACTTTGGGTGTAAAGGTCTAGAGACTCTACTAGAAGACACAAAATAATGTTTTTCTCCACGTCCACAGTGGGTGGAGACACACCCCCAGTGTGAGCGGATGCGTCTGGGAGATATGCAGGCCAAACCCATCCAGAGGATCACCAAGTACCCCCTGCTGCTGAAGGCTGTCCTCAAGACCACCCAGGCTCCCCACATTCAGCACACACTCAGGGGCATGGTGAGTGAAGAGCTGGCCTTTTCAATCAAGGCCTTTTAATTCAGTTTGCCAGGCCTGTGGCTGTTCATGTTCATTAGAAAAGGAAGTTGCGCGTTCCAGCACCATTTTCTTACTAGCTAATCGCTAATTGCCTCTACTAGTAATAGATGAAAATGCAAATGAAGGAAATCTCTCTGTCCCACACACACACACACTCTCCTTCGCTCTGTTTCTCTCTCACTCACTCTCTTTTTTTTCTCTATCTCTCTCTTTCTATCTATCTCTCCCTATCCCTCTCTCTCCTCCAGTTGGCTTGTGTTAATGGGTTTCTGGACAGCATCAATGACTACTTGAGGCTTAAGGATGATGAGCAGGCCCTCTCGCTTTCCGCCCAGAAGATAGAGGGATATGACGTGATGGAGGGGATGAATGAGGAAATCGACAAGGTGAAAGAGAGAAGAAAAACCTTTCTAGGAACAGGATAGGAAACTACACCAACCCTCAAACGATATAGATACTGTAATGTGTGATGCAGACAGTGAGTAGTCAATGTTGATGTCATCCACAGCATGTCAGAGAGTTCTGCAGTTTTGATTTGACGTGCCCTGTCAGAGGGGTGGGTCCTGGGGTCATACGCAAGCTACTATTGGAGGAGACCCTGAAGATCAGAGGAAGGAAGGATCACAAGGTAGGTTGAGTGACAGAATCTCACTCTGTTCCAGTGAAACATTGACTTCCATGTAGACGATTCTTCCTAAAATTATCATCTCATTAGCACGGACTTTGATGATAACTACTTTGAGGAAAAATGTACTTACTACGACTGTGATATGTGGTTGTCTCACCTTGCTATCTTAAGATGAATGCACTAACTGTAAGTTGCTCTGGATACGAGCATCTGCTAAATGACTAACATGTAAAGTATATATGTCATGTTTCTTTGGGCTTGTTGCGACTGTTATGTGGTGAAGCTGGAGGTGACAGCCCTGCTCTTCTCTGACGTGCTGCTGGTGACCAAGGTCCAGAAGAAGGCAGAGAGACTGAAGGTAGTTCGCCCCCCACTGGCCCTGGATAGAACACGCTGTAACACACTCAAAGATGGCTGTGAGTACAGTCATTGACCATACAGTACATATCCTAGAAGTGGAAAGATGAAACGCTGCTCTGTCTCTTGCTACAGAGACCAGTTGTAGAGTTTTAAATGACAGTTCTCTCTTTCTCTCCCTCACTCTTTCCTTCTCTTCCTCTCCATCTCCCAGGTTCGTTTGTGGTGGTGGAGGTGAGTGTTCTGGGCTGTGCGGCGAATGTCTACACCTTCTCCACCTCCAGCCCAGAGAGCTGCTCTACATGGGTCTTCACCATCCACAAGGCACAGGTAAACAGACAGAAGAATACTGACTAAAATGGTAATGACATGATTTATTGTAGTTACCTTTTGGTCTCTTTGGTGTTAAATCAATGAATGAATGATTAAATGCACAATGTACATATTGTGTAACATACAGTGATATCGATGCTCTCCTCTTATCCCTCTTTCTTTCTTCCATTCATTGGCAGGAAACACTGCAGGGCCTGAGAGAGACAGAGGCCAGCAGACGACTGCAGACCAAACAGAGAGACCTACAGCTACAGGAACAAGCCACACCCCCTACAGAGCCCAAGATGACCATTGAGGAGTCAGTAGATCAGCCTCCTGACCAATCAGAAGCACAAATCCCTTTTTCTTTGGAGGTGAAACCTGTTGAGGAACTTCTCATCCAATCAGTGAATGGGACATTGGTGTCCATAGCAACAGAGGCGGAACAACCAACTCAGGAACCAGTGCACTATAAAGATGCAATGTTGCCAGGACAACCACGCAAGCTCAGTGACATTCATAACCAATCATTTGCAGGCGGGGTAATGAAAAAGGGGCAAGGAGGTGGCAGGGTCATGGATGAGGTTATGTCAGAGGCAAGGGTGAGCGAGATCGGAGACATCAACCAATGGGAGGAGGGGATTGAGTCCAGGGGGATAAAAGAACGAAGGGTGACCTGGACTCATTCCAGACAGTCTAACTCTCTACCTCGAGTGGCAACAGAAACCTTTCAACCCAAACCCAACGGGCCGCACAACCTGTTGCTAGGTGGATATCCTAACATAGACCACGACATAGACGACCCACGACACCAATCCAGCACTTTCCCACTTTCTCCATGCAGGGAAAACAATGCAAAGGTTTCTATCATTATTAGTCCAATAGAATCCCAAGGATTTCTCTCACAGGGAGGACGAGCCACATCCACACGGAGGAATTCTGCCCCCCAGTCAGTGGAGCAACAAGCCATGAGGAACTCGTGGCTCACCCAATCAGGAGAGGAAGCTTTAGTGGAATTACGGAGGTTTTCTCGGAAGCTGAATTCACCACGGTTACGCAGGAGAAGGCCAATAAACATTGAGCAGACTGCTGCCCCTCAGATGTCACAAAGTGGATCTGACAGCTCTGGGATGGCCCAGTCTGAACCACACACAAACTCTTCCTCCAACTCTGACTCAGACTGCAACCAGAAACTCAGGGGTTCCTACCAACACAACTCAGGTTCCTCCGGACAGAGCTCTGACTCTCACCTGGTGCTCAAGCTGGGGTCCTTGAAGATGAACGGAGGGGTGTTCTGGGACATGCCTGCAGAGAGAGAGTCCTCCCCAGAGCCCCACGCTTTCTCTAGTCCAGAGCTGCCTAAAGACATCCCAGAAGAAAAAGAAAACACCCCAAAAAGCCCTAAGTTGAAGACCCAGAGGAGCACGTCCATACCAGATATCATCTTCCAAGGAGGATATAATTCTCTTCTGACCTCAGCCAAGCCCTCCAACGCGCGAATAGCCCACTCTCCCCCTCCTGGGTTGGATCCATACTTGCACCCCTCCCCTCTGGAGAGCATTTTGAACCGGGCCAAGGAGAGAAGAAAGGACAGAGAGGGAAAGGGAAAATCTCCAACCTTCAGAACATGGGCTCTTCCTCCTTCTCCGTCTTTCTCCACCACTACGTCCCAGTCGCCCAGTGAAGGGGATAGAGAGACTGAGTGGGAAGAGGTGGAGCTGGTCAGACGGCTGGCCCCCAGTGTCAGTCAGGGATGGATAGAGGAGAGGGTGGATGGAGATGAGGAGGAGGAGAAGAAGAGCAGGTGAGTTTTACATCAAACCTCAGTTGGAAATAAAATAATAAAAGGTCTTCAAAGTATGCATGATCAGTTTGAAGATTCATCTATTGAAATGACTCAGTCAGCTCGGTGTGGGTGGCTGATGGCCACTATGGAACAGTTTTATTCTGGGTTATTTTATCACTCTACCTACTGGGCTGATTACCATGTAGTGTAGGATCACTATGTTCAAATCGTTATACTGTCATAACCATGACATGCCACCCGTAACCATGTTTCATGTCATGACAACCACGTCATCATAACCATGACATGCCACCCGTAACCATGTTTCATGTCATGACAACCACGTCATCATAACCATGACATGCCACCCGTAACCATGTTTCATGTCATGACAACCATGTCATCATAACCAATCTAGCCTGATCACCAGATTGGTGTCCACTAGCCAATTACTTTGTTAATGTCACGCCAAACATTCCAGTGAACAACATGGAAGTAGACTAAAGCAGAAACAAATCTTGTGACTAAACTATTTGCAATCCAACAAGTTTATCTCCATTGTAAAAGTTTTTTTCCCCCTCTCTCTTCTAGCCCCGCCTTCCCTGATGGCACCAGCGTTGATTGGCCAGGCTGGTGCTTTGAAGCCGATGAGGTCCTGGATCAGCTGACCCCAGAGGACAGTGGCGTTGGGGTTGATGAGGAGTGGTGGGAAGCGGCTGAGGTGGGGCTCAGCAAAACTTTGACCTTGAGAGACTTCCAGCGAATCGGCACGCATGAGGACGGGACGATTAGTCAGGTGTAGTTCTGCATAGGGTACTGGGAGTCCTTCATTCTCCAAGACTTTATCTGCACTTTATGGGGAATAATATGTAATTTGAGATTTTCACTGTGCCGGAGTGATACTTTTCCACAGCAAGATGTTGATTGAGTGAGCTGATTGACACCAAATGTTGAATTTCAGTTTGTTGCATGGAATGTTTGTGAGTGATTTGGAGTTTGATTATGAGTCTGAGTGAACATCAGAATTATTTTCTTCAACCTGCATAATATTGTTAGAGCTACAGATGTAGGATCTTCATTTGATCACTCTTTTGTTGCTGAGGTTTTTCCTGCAATGCTGGAAATGCAGATAAGCTTTGTGATTTATGTAAATGGTCCTGAAAACCCGCACTAACACATGGTTATATTAACAATATTGCACTTTTCATGTAGCCTACTTTTGGCCAGCTCAAGCAACATTATGGACTAAATGTTCAAATCTTGTTGCTGCAGCATTATTAAGATCCTACATCTGTAGACGCCTATACTGTCTTATACAAGTGTACTTTTTGATGTTTTGTCAGTTAAGTGAAATGCTCTACATACTGTACATACATGTTTCATTGAACTTAATTTGAGTTGTTAATTTATAAGAGTAACTGCATATTTGGTATTGTGACCCATTGGGGAGATTCATACTGATACATTGTAATAAAGAGAGAGATTTAAACCAATGAAGTGTTTAGATAATTGTATTCTCAGTGATTCATTACATTACAAAAGTCTAATAGGTGGTTAAGGTGCCAGTAGTGAAAAATAAGGCATACATACATATACAAAATCAATCACATTTGTTTCGGTGAAAATATGAAAGAAACTGCTACAATTGTCTGCACTGAATTAATATGTACAAATACCACAATCTTCCAACTGATCGTAGACATGTCAAATGATTTCAAATGTCATATTGCAGAGACTCTTCTATTTGGGGATCTCATCTTCTTTCACTCTGTTCCTCTCTCTGTCCTCTCTCTCATTAGCAATGGTGTGAACAATCGTCTCCAGGGCAGGGTACTGCAGGATCAGCTTGCGCTGTAGAGGAGATTAAATAACTATTACATAAACCTTTTAAAAACGTATTTTCAATGTCAACGTGGATTTAAGGAAAACACACACAGCTGTAGTTGAACGTACCCTCCGATAGTTCCTGTACATCTGCACCAAGACCAACAGCAGCACCAAGAGGAAGAAACCCAGGCCGGCTACTGTGGCAACATTACTGGAAGAACCTGTCTCATTATCTCTCATCAGACCACCTGATCAACCAAGACAGAACAAGGATAGATTTTAGTTTACAGTTGAGTAATTTAGCAGAAGCTCTTATCCAGAGCAACTTACAGGAGCAATTAGAGCACATCCACAGATTTTTCACCTAGTCGGCTTGGGGATTCAAACGAGCCACCTTTCAGTTATTGGCACAACGCTCTTAACTGCTAGGCTACCTTCCGCCCCTGTGTCTAATTATGACAAATGTTACACATCTAGCTGATATTTGTTGTATTTGAATTGTGTCTGCATCTACCTAGATCCATGCAAATAGACAGTGAATCAAAGTAGGCAGATAGGACTTACTCATCAGATGTAGGTGGTATGTCACGCTCCCTAGAACTCCCTTTTTCCCGTGGAATCGACAAGCCCATTCGCCAGAGTTCCTGTCTGTCACTCTGTTGATCCCCAGGACCCTCCCTTTCTGGACGGAGCTCTCTGATTGGGTGCCATTGAGGTCATAGGCCACTCGGACCCACTCGTATTCAGTGACCTCGCTGGCGTTGCTGAGGTGACAGGTCAGTGATACTGGGGCCTTCTGGGTAGATGGTGAGTTGCTGAGCACTGAGTAGAGCGAACACACAGGATCATCATTAGCATTGTGATTGCTAATTCTAAAGCACCATTTTCACATCTCATCTCAAACATTTACCTTCAATGTTTGCCATTTTGCAGAACGGGGCAACTCACTTTAGGCATTCAAATGAGGAGACTGCTACAATATCATACCATCATCCATTTTTTATGCCTGGCTCACCTTGGGCAGTCACCAACTGCATCTCCTTGGTCACCCGGCGCCCCTCCACTGTCCCTGAGCACCTGTACCTGCCCCCGTCCCCCTGCCCCACTTGCCCCACACCCACAGACCTGTCCCAGGGAGGGAGGGATAGCAGGGAGGTCAGGTTGAAGGAGGGAGGGAGTGGGAGAGCAGAGCCAGAGGTGTCCAGTCTCTCCCAGGCTGTGTCTGATGGGGTGAGTCCAGTGGAGAACACACAGGGGAGGGTGACAGCAGACCCCACCTCAGCATACACCTTGGCACTGGCACTGGAGGGGTTAACGATACCTGAGCGAGAGAAGAGACGGGGGAAAACGATGGTTAGGAGAGAAGGGAGAAAGACATAGAAAACTTCATATTAACCATCTTCAATATATCAGCTGCATTTGAATGTTTTATTCCTTCCAAACATGACATCACCGTGTCTGAGCCCTCACCTCTCACTGTCAGGGCGGTGGTGGCCTTCCCTTGTTTCCTCCCTTTATGCACTACACAGCTCCAGTTACCCATCATGCCTGCAGATGCCTTGCTCTCCAAAACACTCGCCTGGTTCTTTGAAAGGACATAAACTGCACTGTCAGGGTAAACTCTCTTCTCGTTGAGCATCCAGCTCACTGTCGCCTCCTGTGGCCATGGAGAGACACTGCAAGTGATTGTCATTTTGTTGCCCTCCACTGGAGCAGGTGGGGAGATGGATACTGTGAAAGAAAGACATGGGTAAGTAAGAGCAATGAGATGATAATATTATTCACAGGTTTATGATATGAGTGACTGTATGATAAACAGCAGATAAATATAGTTATACCTTGTTATTACAGCATGTAAATATCACTTTAAAATGATGCAAATATCACTTTAAAATGACTGTGAATATCACTGAAAGTTCATTTAATTTTCCACACAGTATTTCACATAAGTTACTGTCTATTTTAGCCCCTTACCTTTGATGACCCTGAGGTGGATCCTCTTAGAGAGGATTTTCTCGCCGTCCTGCACCATGCAGGTGTACTTCCCACTGTCCTCCTGCCTCACCTCCTTTATGTACAGGCTGTAGTCACCAGCTCCAACCTCTGAATGGGGACATCGAACACGCTGGGCAGCTCCTATTCCCCAGTGCTTCAGTCCACTCTTTGCCTTTCTCCATACTGTCCTGAGAGAGAGGAAGAGATGCTATGTTTCAAACATGACACTTGTATTGTACAGACATACAGATCAATAGCAATGCATTGCTATGCTCTCCTATAGAACACTGTCAATACAGAAAAATGTATTAAGGGAACAAGAGAAAGAAAGACCAGATAAAGAAAGATAAAAAGGGGATCTTTGAGGATATTGGAGTCACACAGGTAGAGAGAGACAGAGAGGATGAGAGAGATGAATAAGGAGGAGAGCATGAAAGACATGGACCGAGAGAAAGGCAGTCGTACCCCTCAAGGTCCTTGCTCCAGAGGACGACGGCTGCAGAGGCGGAGGGAGAGCGACACGTGCAGGGTAACACTGCCTGGGACCCTGCCTCTGCGAACATCTCAGTATACTCAGACAGACACTGACACCGACCCCCTGAACAAATACACATACTGTATGAATAAACACACATACCCAATCCTCCATCTGTAAGTACATATCAAAGCATGTTATAACATTTCTTTAAATCTGTTTAAATTGCAACACATTTTCATTTAAAAAACAATGACTACAGATCATCTGTAAGATCTCACCTGTTACTAACAGGGATGTTCCCAAGAGGAGGAGATACTGCCACATGGTCTCTTCTTTTCTCCTTCCTTCTGAAGTTTTGGTCAACAGATTGTTGTTGCAAAACTAGCTTAGTATCTGTGTCCCTCTTTGATCTCTTGCTGTCGTGTGTGTTTCTGTCAATTGGGTCTGGGTATATAAAGGCCTGTAGGTGTGAGTTGTGGGAAGAGGGAGGTGCCTAAGCAGGTAGTCCCTCTCCTGACCATGTGACATGAGCAACGAGACGGTCTTTGTTGCGGTTTGTGTCAGTCTCACTGACGCAACATGGAAAATGTCAGACAGCCACACAAACAGGGAATCCTACATGCTCCCTTCCACGGATTCTCTTTCTCCCTCCCTCGCTCTCTCTCGCCTCCCTCTTTCTCTCTCTCTCCCTCCCCTCTCTCTCTCTCCCCCTCCCCCTCTCTCTCTCTTTCCCTCCCCCTCTCTCTCTCCCTCCCCCTCATCTCTCTCTCTCTCTCGCTCTCTCTCTCTCGCTCTCTCCCTCTCTCTCTTTCTTTCTCCCCCTCCACCCCTCCTTTCTCTCTCTCTCTCTCTCTCTCTCTCTCTCTCTCTCTCTCTCTCTCTCTCTCTCTCTCTCTCTCTCTCTCCCCTCCCTCCCCCCCTCTCTCTCTCTCTCTCTCTCTGCTCAAGTTACCTTACTGGTACACAGTGGTATAAAAAACACTGTATTACAAAAGATTCATCATATCATCAGAAACATGCAGTACTGGAATACACAGTATTTATATATTTATGTATTTCTACTCAGTGGAACTTACAGGAAGTACAGGGTTGCCAAAAGTGTGCACAGTCTAACCACTGTATCCTTCCACATTGATCAACATGCAGTTCTCACTGCTGAAAGTTACCAGCTCACGAGCATACATGGGAGGACAGGGCCGGTTCCAGTAATGCAAGTCATTGAATGGTGGTTGGCTTTGTTTTGATGGAGAATACATGATGATGATGATAGTGACTTCCATCTCCCTTTACGTCTCTCTCTTTCTCGCTCTCTGCCTCAGTCATACAGGGCTATTCTGAAGTTTAGGGACAGTATTTGAGTTTATAGCATCAGGTTCCCATCATACCACCTACACTGCTCTATAGTTTCAGACACAGACAGTCAGTCAGACAGACAGTCAGTCAGTCAGACAGACAGACAGATGGACGTTAGGCGGACGTTAGGCGGATGGGTGGATGGATGGATGGATAGTTAGATAGATAGTTGAAATCAGAAGTTTACAAACACTTAGGTTGGATTCATTCAAACTTGTTTTTAAACCACTTCACACATTTCTTGTTAACAAACTATAGTTTTGGCAAGTTGGTTAGGGCATCTACTTTGTGCATAACACAAGTAATTTTCCATCAATTGTTAACAGACAGATTATTTAACTTTTAATTGGCTGTATCACAATTCCAGTGAGTCAGAAGTTTACATACACTAAGTTGACTGTGCTTTTAAACAGTTTGGAAAATTCCAGAAAATGATGTCATGGCTTTCTAAGCTTCTGTGAGGCTAATTGACATAATTTCAGTCAATTGGAGGTGTACCTGTGGATGTATTTCGAAGCCTACCTTCAAACACAGTACCTCTTTTCATGGGGAAATCTCCACAAGTCTGGTTCATCCTTGGGAGCAATTTCCAAACGCCTGAAGGTACCGCGTTCATCTGTACAAACAATAGTATGCAAGTATAAACACCATGGGACCACGCAGCCATCATACCCCTCATCTTCTAGAGATGAACATACTTTGGTGCGACAAATGCAAATCAATCCCAGAACAACAGCAAAGGACCTTGTGAAGATGCTGGAGGAAACAGGTGCAAAAGTATCTATATCCACAGTAAAGCAAGCCGAAGAACACCATCCCAACCGTGTCCCAAAGGCAGCATCATGTTATGGGGGTGCTTTGCTGCAGGAGGGACTGGTGCACTTCACAAAATAGATGGCATCATGAGGATGGAAAATTATGTGGATTTATTGAAGCAACATCTCAAGACATCAGTCAGGAAGTTAATGCTTGGTCACAAATGGGTCTTCCAAATGGACAAGGACCCCAAGCATACTTCCAAAGTTGCGGCAAAATTGCATTTTTTATTTTTATTATTATTTTACTAGGCAAGTCAGTTAAGAACAAATTCTTATTTTCAATGACGGCCTAGGAACAGTGGGTTAACTGCCTGTTCAGGGGCAGAACGACAGATTTGTACCTTGTCAGCTTGGGGATTCAAACTTGCAACCTTCCGGTTACTAGTCCAACTCTCTAACCACTAGGCTACCCTGCCACCCCATGGCTTAAGGACAACAAAGTCAAGGTATTGGAGTGGCCATCACAAAGCCCTGAACTCAATCCTATAGAAGATTTGTGGGCAGAACTGAAAAAGTGTGTGCGAGCAAGGAGGCCTACAAACCTGACTCAGTTACACCAGCTCTGTCAGGAGGAATGGACCAAAATTCACCCAACTTATTGTGGGAAGCATGTGGAAGGCTACCCGAAACGTTTGACCCAAGTTAAACAATTTAAAGGCAATGCTACCAAATACTAATTGAGTGTATGTAAACTTCTGACCCACTGGGAATGTGATGAAAGAAATAAAAGCTGAAATAAATAATTCTCTCTACTATTATTCTGACATTTCACATTCTTAAAATAAAGTGGGATCCTAACTGACCTAAAACAGTGAATTTCTTCTAGAATTAAATGTCAGGAATTGTGAAAAAATTTGTTTAAATGTATTTGGCTAGAGAGTGTATTAAACTTCTGACTTCAACTGTAGATGGATGGATGGATGGATAGATGGAAATGTGTGGGTGAAGCCCCAAGAGTTGTTTGTGTTCTTGTAGCTGCCATATTTCCCCCTGGTTCAGACAGCAGTGAATCTCTCTGTGTTGGACACATCTTTTAATATTTTTATCTCATCTATCAACCCCCTCACCCACCACTCTCTTCAAAACCTCAAAACGTTTCCATGTAAACCTGTTGAAATCACAGGCTGTCTGTTTTTGGCCCATATTTGGTGGCTCAGTCAGTACATTGGGACCACAACCCCCCCTTCTCTCTCTTCTTGCTGGCTTTCAGGGTCTGTGAATCAGATTTGTGAGGTGGTCTTTCCTCCTGCTGATCTTTAAATGTGCATACTGTATTTAAATACACAGTTAGGCAGTGATGAGGGAAAGTATTAAACAGACAGATGCCCCTCACATGGAAACAATAGATGACAATGAGGATGAAAAAAAAACCTACAGTATGCAAATCAACCTGAAGCCGGAAAATATTTCAACTAGATATCTTCAGTCTAAATTTTTCAACAGGATAACTAATTTGTTCCTGTCCCACTCTCTCATCACGTCACATAGCTCAATCTCGACCTCAATCCAGCACACTAATGTTACAAAGCTATAGGAATTAAAGTTCAAATCACTCTTAATTGTGCATAGCATTTTGATGTTAAATTTGTATTTGAATTAGCATTTTGTGGTTGGTCGATTTAAACTGGGCTCATATCGGCATACATCAAATAAAACAAATCAAACTTTGAGCTGTGAAGTATTTCAATACACTTCACTTCAGTGGACAGTGAATGAATGAATGAATGAATGAATGAATGAATGAAATTAGATTTTCGTGTCAAATTGCCAGTTGGTTGACACATAAACACTGTAATAGTTCACTGATCATTTTTCTTCCTGTGTTCTCTGCAGTGCGCATCACATAAAGAGTATGTCACACCCTGACCTTAGATATCCTTTTAATTCTCTATTTGGTTAGGTCAGGGTGTGGCTAGGGTGGGCAATCTCTGTTTTCTATTTCTTTGTTAGCCGGGTATGGTTCCCAATCAGAGGCAGCTGTCTATCGTTGTCTCTGATTGGGGATCATACTTTGGCAGCTTCTTCCCACCTGTAGTTTGTGGGATCTTGTTTTGGTACTGTGCTGTTTAGCCCTACTAAACTTTACGTTTTGTTTGTATTCTTCAAGGAATACCTAGGATAGGGTAAGTAATCCTTCTCACCCCCCCCCCCTAAAAAGATTTAGATGCACTATTTTAAGTGGCTGTTCCACTGGATGTCATAAGGTGTATGCACCAATTTGTAAGTCGCTCTGGATAAGAGCGTCTGCTAAATGACTTAAATGTAAATGTAAATGTATTTGTTGCATTTTCGGTGTTCATTGAATAAAATGAAGATGTACGTCTACCACGCTGCACCTTGGTCCAATGCTTCCATCAACAAGCGTAACAGATAAAATAAAAAAAGATTCTAAATCAATACATAATAGTAAATAAGGTTATCCAAACAATAATTGTATCCCTAGAGCAATAACAATAATACATAATACAGACATACATACATACATACATACATACATACATACATACATACATACATACATACATACATACATACATACTGTGGCAAAGAAGGGGGTCGAGTGATAAGTGGCAGATATGTGAGAGCAGAGCTAATAAACGGGCTCTGCCCGATCCCTAAAATGGCCACCCCTGTCAGAACTACAGATCACAAAATGGCTGACCGCCAAAACTACAAGTCCCAGAAGCAAGGGGAACCCTCAGAAGGTGGAGCCGACTCACAGATAAAGGGTCAAGAAAAACCAGGAAGAGAAAGAGAGAGTGCTGGAAGGAGCTATGAACAATAGAGAAAGAGACTATAGAGATTGGCTGGATTTACCGTGTATGAGCTGGATTGTTTGGACTTACCTGTTGGCGTTTGGACCTGGACCTACCGAGAACCCGATTTGTGTACCGAACCCTGCTATCCTTGACCTCACCTACAGCCTGGGTGGACCAGGACGGAGAAACAAACACACAGGTACTGTCCTGTTCGAAAGAACTCTCATTCTTGGGTGATTTGGTGACAGTTTACCACTTAGTTTGTGACAAACGCTCCTAACCTTGAAGAGGTTTGCCACACGTGGTGGAGAATGCAGGCATGGACTAACATACCACTGGTTAGGTAGAAGGAAAAATTAAATAAATGTTCAGTTAGCACTCCAAAGGGGAGTCAGTTTTTTTTTTGTTTTGGCTTTGTTTGGGTAGGACAGTTTTTTTCAGGAAAATGAGTATGGAGGGAGCCATACAGGCCCTGTTACAAGCGGCGGCCGCCCAACAAGAGGCAACTAGAGCTCAACAAATAGTTCATCAGGATGCAATGCGAATGTATCAGGACACGTTACAGATCCAGCACCGCACCAACCAGCTGCTCACAGAAGAGCAAGAGAGAAACACCCGGGAGTTAAGAGAAGGCCTAAAGGGGCTAGCGGACCAAATTGGGGCTCAATTACCAGCTGCAAATACCCAGAGGAGGGCCAGTCATTTTCTTCAAAAAATGACAGCGCAGGATGATGTGGAAGCATATCTTACCACCTTCGAAAGGACGGCAGAGAGGGAGAAGTGGCCGAAAGAAGAATGGGCAGGGCTTCTGGCACCATACCTGGCAGGGGACGCTCAAAAAGCGTATTTCGACCTGGAGTTGAAAGAAGCACAGGATTACGATAAACTAAAGGGGGAGATCCTGACTAGACTGGGAGTGACCGATACCGTGAGGGCACACCGCTTCCACCAGTGGTCCTACCGACCGGGACAACCCCCACGAACACAGATGTTCGACTTGATTCACCTGGCACGGAAATGGTTGCGACCAGAGACCCGGTCATCTGCCGAGATTGTCGAGACCATCGTACTCAACCAGTTTCAGCGAGGTCTACCCCAAGAAGTGAGACGATGGGTTGGCCAGAACGTGGTATTTTCCGCCGAACATCTCGTGGGCCTGGTTGAACGGTATTGTACGGCAAGAACAGCTGAGCAGGCACAGGAGGAAAGATTCCCGTTCCCCAGGCATGGGCGAACCAGCGGACAGGGTAAGGCTGTCCCAACATATAGAGGGGGAAGAGAGCAGCGTGGGGCCATGAGGAAAGAATCAGAATCAGGCCAAGACACTAAGGGAAAAAACGGAAACCGGGACTGGGTGTCGAGGGGGTCTCCCCCCCGAACCTCTATTATCTGTTACAATTGTAATCAACCAGGACATATTGCAGCCTATTGCCCTATTAAAGAAGAGCCAATGCAATGTAACCTCGGTGAAAATGAAGATGATATACGGTATGCATGTCCTGTTGTAACCACTGTACTTGAAAGCTCAAGAAACAAACATATGTGCAGGGTGAAGATTGAAGGGAAAGAGGTTGAAGCACTGCTGGATTCCGGCAGTATGCTAACCCTGGTCGTAGCAGGACTAGTGCCGAATCATAAACTGGATACAAGACAGGATATCAGTGTTACATGCATTCATGGGGATATCCGTCTGTACCCCACGGCCTTAGTGAGCATACAAACAGAGGACGGTCTGCTGGATTATGAGGTCGGCGTGGTCCCAAAGATGCCATATGATGTAATATTGGGAAGAGACTTTCCTAACTTTGCGAAGTTAGGCCACAAGAATGGCATATTTGAGAATCCAACAACCCTGACCAAGCAGGAAGAAGCATGGGGCCTTCAACCAAAGCCAAGAAAAGAGGTCTCCCAGGGGACAACATCACAGGTGCTAGTAGGGGAGGAGGAGGATGAAGTGGCAAACCTCGCTGATGACGAACAGCCCGGTACTAGTGGGGCTGGGGTCGATCTGAATCCAGAGGACGACGATATAGAACCAGCAGACCTGGCAGAGTCCTTGACTAATTTTGGGACGGCCCAAAACCAGGATCCAACCCTGCAACAAGCCAGAGCATATGTGCAGGTCGTAGATGGTACTCCCATAAATGGTGGGATGATGCCTAATAGTTTTCCCCACTTCATCCTGAAAAAGGGTTTGGTGTACAGAGTCTCGAAAATAGGGGTTGATGTGGTGGAACAGTTGTTGGTTCCCACTCGGTACCGGAGGACAGTACTGGATCTAGCTCATGGGCACATTCTGGGTGGACACCTTGGTATCGATAAAACCAGAGACCGGATTGTAAGGAGGTTTTACTGGCCAGGAATTCAAGCTGAAGTGGCTCGGCATTGTGGAGAGTGCCCGGAGTGCCAGTTAACAGCTCCCCGACCAGCTTTTAGAAGCCCGTTAGTGCCACTCCCCATAATCGAAACGCCATTTGAGAGGATAGCGATGGATTTAGTGGGCCCACTACCCAAATCCGCCAGAGGGCACCAATACATTCTGGTCATTCTAGATTATGCCACTCGCTACCCAGAAGCCATTCCCCTTCGGACGATGACTTCCAAAAATATCGCAAAGGAATTAGTGCTCTTGTTCACCAGGGTAGGGGTTCCAAAGGAGATCCTTACCGACCAGGGGACCCCCTTTATGTCCCGCCTTATGGCGGACCTTTGTAAACTGTGGCAGGTGAAACAGTTGAGGACATCGGTTTACCATCCTCAGACGGACGGGCTGGTTGAGAGATTCAACCGAACCCTGAAGTCAATGCTCAGGAAGGTAATCGATAAGGATGGGAAAAACTGGGATTACATGTTGCCGTATCTGATGTTTGCCATTAGAGAGGTTCCTCAAGCCTCGCTGGGGTTTTCTCCCTTTGAGCTGGTATATGGGAGGCATCCCCGGGGAATCTTAGACATCGCACGGGAAACCTGGGAGCACCAATCCACCCCGTATACTAGTGTCATAGAGCACGTCACGGCAATGCAAGACAGGATAGCCACAGTCATGCCCATCGTCAGAGAGCACATGAGACAAACACAAGAACATCAGCGGCACACTTATAACCGGCAGGCTACCCTGAGGGAATTTCAACCGGGAGATAAGGTGTTAGTGCTGATCCCCACAGTAGAGTGTAAACTACTAGCAACATGGAAAGGGCCATATGAAGTACTGGAGAGAATAGGAGAAGTCAATTATCGGATCCGACAGCCAGGTCGACGGCCCCAGGAACAGATGTATCACATAAACCTGTTAAAAGCATGGAGAGAGAGAGAAACACTAATGGTCACATACCCCACACACATTCAGGAGACAGCCGAAGTAAATATTTCACCCACTCTGTCCCCAGCGCAAGTACAGGAAGTAAAGACCCTGATCCAGAAAAACAGAGATGTGTTTTCAGAGGTACCTGGCCGAACTGAGGTTACGGCTCATGATATCGTTTCCCTACCAGGGAGAAAAGTGAGTATGAGGCCATATCGGGTACCCGAGGCTCGACGGTCCGCGATTAGAGCAGAGACTGAGAAAATGTTGACAGCTGGAGTGGTTGAAGAGTCACATAGTGAGTGGTCTAGCCCAATTGTGATGGTCTCCAAGCCCGATGGGTCGTTGCGGTTCTGTAACGACTTTCGGAAGGTAAATGAAATCTCGAAGTTTGATGCCTACCCCATGCCCCGAGTAGATGAACTACTGGAGAAAATTGGTCATGCTCGGTACATTACGACCCTTGATCTGACAAAAGGGTACTGGCAAATTCCTCTGACCCCCAGGGCCAAAGAAAAGACAGCCTTTGCAACACCTGACGGTTTGTTTCAATACACCGTCATGCCATTCGGCTTACACGGGGCCCCAGCAACCTTTCAACGGCTCATGGACAAAGTCCTAAAACGGCACAAGGCATACGCCGCAGCTTATTTAGATGACGTGGGGATCTACAGCCCAGATTGGGAATCCCACTTACCCCGGGTACAGGCAGTGTTAGATGCCCTTAGAAAGGCAGGGCTCACAGCAAACCCTGCCAAGTGTTATGTGGGGTTAGAGGAAACAGAGTATCTGGGATACACTGTGGGAAGAGGGTTAATCAAACCCCAACATAAGAAGGTGAAGGCAATTAGAGAATGGCCGAAACCAGTAAATAAGAAGCAGGTCCGAGCCTTCCTAGGGCTGACCGGTTACTACCGGAAGTTCATCCCAAGTTATGCCACAGTGGCCGTCCCACTTACCGACATGACTAGAGCCAGAGGGCCAAACATGGTCAAATGGGATGAAAGGGCCACCAAAGCATTTAGGACATTACAGTAGGCTCTCTGTTGTAACCCAGTGCTGGTGGTACCAGACTTTGAGAGAGAGTTTGTGGTTCAGACGGATGCCTCAGAGGTCGGCTTGGGAGCAGTGCTATCCCAAGAGGTAGAAGGGTGGAACACCCCATCCTGTTTTTAAGCAGGAAGCTGGAACCACGGAAACCAACTACTCAGTCGTTGAGAAAGAGGCGCTGGCAGTAAAGTGGGCTCTAGAAAGCCTGAAGTACTACCTGCTGGGGCGCCACTTCACCCTCATCAGTGACCATGCCCCACTCACCTGGATGCATAGGGCTAAAGAGAAGAACGCTCGGGTGATGCGGTGGTTTTTGAGTCTCCAACCGTTTCATTTTGACTTGAAACACAGAGCAGGGAAGGAAATGGGAAACGCGGATGGGTTATCCCGCATGCATGCATATTTTGCTGCGGTAGCCCGACCTAGGGGTCGGATCTAGGGGGAGAGATATGTGGCAAAGAAGGGGGTCGAGTGATAAGTGGCAGATATGTGAGAGCAGAGCTAATAAACGGGCTCTGCCCGATCACTGAAATGGCCACCCCTGTCAGAAATACAGATCACAAAATGGCCGACCGCCAAAACTACAAGTCCCAGAAGCAAGGGGAACCCTCAGAAGGTGGAGCCGACTCACAGATAAAGGGTCAAGAAAAACCAGGAAGAGAAAGAGAGAGTGCTGGAAGGAGCTATGAACAATAGAGAAAGAGACTATAGAGATTGGCTGGATTTACCGTGTATGAGCTGGATTGTTTGGACTTACCTGTTGGCGTTTGGACCTGGACCTACCGAGAACCCGATTCGTGTACCGAACCCTGCTATCCTTGACCTCGCCTACGGCCTGGGTGGACCAGGAAGGAGAAACAAACACACAGGTACTGTCCTGTTCGAAAGAACTCTCATTCTTGGGTGATTTGGTGACAGTTTACCACTTAGTTTGTGACAAACGCTCCTAACCTTGAAGAGGTTTGCCACAATACATACATACATACATACATACATACATACATACATACATACATACATACATAGATATACAAACATATCAATTCAGAAAAATGAAACCGAAGGCATTTGAACCCAGTCTGGCCATATCAGTAGGCTCCCATGGCCAGCCTTTTACTGGCAGCTGAGAGGAGGCGGATGAGTGATGAGATAAGCTAGATTGTCTGCTGAAAGAATGTGCAGAGCCTTCAGAAAGTATAACACCCTTTGATTTTTCCACATTTTGTTATGTTACAAAGTGGGATTAAAATATATTTAATTGTAATTCTTTTGTCAACTACCAAAAATACTCTAACGTCAAAGTGAAAGGAGAATTCTAACATTTGAAAAAACAAATATGAAAGATAAAAAGGTGAAAGATCACCTTTGGCAGAGATTACAGCTGTGAGTCTTCCTGGGTAAATCTCTAACAGCTTTCCACAACTGGATTGTGTAAAGATGGCCCATTATTCTTTTCAAAATTCTTCAAGTTCTGTCAAATTGTTTGTTGATCATTGAATACGTTTACATGCACACCAATAATTCAATATTAAACTGATTATGGCAGTAGGCCGAGTATGGCAATAGTCATGTAAACACTTTAACCAATCAATCAAACATGTTTATAATGCCCTTTTTACATCAGCAGATGTCACAACGTGTTATACAGAAACCCAGCCTAAAAACCCTAACAGCAAGCAATGCAGATGTACAGTAGAAGCACGGTGGCTAGGAAACACTCCCTAGAAAGGCAGGAACCTAGGAAGAAACCTAGAGAAAACCCAGGCTCTGAGAGGTGGCCAGTCCTCTTCTGGCTGTGCCAGGTGGAGATAGTACATGTCCATTAAGGCCAGATGACCAGCATCGTCATTCAGAGGTTGAGACAGCAGGTGCGGTAGAGAGAGGTAGAATGTCCGGTGAACAGGTCAGGGTTCCATAGTCGCAGGCAGAACAGTTGAAACTGGAGCAGCAGCATGACCAGGTGGACTGGGGACAGCTAGGAGTCATGAGACCAGGTAGTCCTGAGGCATGGTCCTAGGGCTCAGATCCTCTGGGAGGGGAGGAAGAGAGGGAGAGTGAGACTATTAGAGGGAGCACACTTAAATTCACACAGGACACCAGATAAGACAGGATAATTACACCAGATATAAAAGACTGACCATAGGCCCCGGCACATAGACTATTGCAGCATAGATACTGGAGGCCGAGGCAGGGAGGGGGTCAGGGGACACGGTTTACAGTGCATTAGGAAAGTATTCAGACCCCTTGACTTTTTTCAAATGTTTTAAACGTTTTAAACAAACTATTATATTAATCTGACTGTGCATGCAACTGTACACACTGATAGACAGCCAATTTCAGGTCTTGCCATAGATTTTCAAGCAGATTTAAGTCAAAACTGTAACCTGGTCACTCAGGAACATTCACTGTCTTCTTGGTAAGTAACTCCAGTGTAGATTTGGTCTTGTGTTTTAGGTTATTGTCCTGATGAAAGGTAAATATTTCATCTCCCAGAGTCTGGTGGAAAGCAGACTAAACCAGATTTTCCTCTAGAATTTTGCCTGTGCATAGCTCCATTCCGTTATTTTTTTTATCCTGAAAAACTCCCCAGTACTTAACAATTACAAACGATTAAATACCCATAACATGATGCAGCCACCACTATGCTTGAAAATATGGAGAGTGGTACTCAGTAGTGTGTTGTGTTGGATTTGCTCCAAACATAACACTTTGTATTCAGGATAAGAAGTTAATTGCTTTGCCACATTCTTTTGCAGTATTACTTTGGTGCCTTGTTGCAAACAGGATGCATGTTTTGGAATATTTTTATTCTGTACAGGTTTCCTTTTTTTTATTACTCTGTCAGTTACTGTAGGTTAGTATTGCAGAGTAACTACAATGTTGTTAATCCATCCTCAGTTTTCTCCCATCACAGCCATTAAACTCTGTAACTGTTTTAAAGTCACCATTGGCTTCATGGTGAAATCCCTGAGCTGTTTCCTTCCTCTCCGTCAACTGAGTAGGAAGGACGCTTGTATCTTTTTATTGACTGGGTCTATTTATACACCATTCAAAGTGTAATTAATAACTTCACCATGTTCAAAGGGATATTCTTCAATGTCTGCTTCTTCTTTTTTAAATTCAGGCTGTAACACAATAAATTGTGGAAGAAATGTAGGGGTGTGAATACTTTCTGAAGGCACTGTATATTACATTTTTATGTTCTGTTCAGCTGATTTTTAATCCAGATGTTGAACCCGAAGGTCTACAGTTATCTACAGTACACTCAGTGGTGGACAAAGTACCCAGTTGTCATACTTGAATAAAAGCATAGATTCCTTAATAGAAGATACTCAAGTAAAAGTGAAAGTCAGCCAGTAAAATACTTATTGAGTAAAAGTATACAAGTATTTGGTTTTAAATATACTTAAGTATCAAAAGTAAAAGTATAAATCATTTAAAATTCCTTATATTAATCAAAACAAAATGTATTTGTCACATGTACCGAATAAAACAGGTGCAGACCTTGCTGTGAAATGCTTACTTACAAACCCTTAACCAACGATGCATTTAAGAAAAATAGAGTTAGGAAAATATTTACTAAATAAACTAAAGTAACATAATAAAATAACAATAACGAGGCAACAGTATATATACGGGGTACAGGTACCTAGTCAATGTTCTGGGGAACAGGTTACTCGAGGTATTTGAGGTAATATGTACATGAACGTAGGAGTAAAGGTGCAAAGCCGACAGCACGATTTCCTTGTTTTAAAGTGTATGGACAGCCAAGTGCACACTCTAACACTCAGACATAATTTACGAAAGATGCATTTGTGTTAAGTGAGTCCAAGGAGGCAGTAGGGACGACCACGTGTTCTCTTGATAAGTGCAAGCATTTGACCATATTCCTGTCCTGCTAAGCATTCAAAATGTACTTTTGGTTGTCAGGGAAATGTATGGCGTAAAAAGTACAGTATTGTCTTTAAGAATGTAGTGGAGTAAGTAAAAGTTGTCCAAAATAAAAATAGTAAAGTACAGATACCCTCAAAAACTATTTAAATATTACTTTCAAATATTTTTACTTAAGTACTTTACACCACTGAGTACACTGTGTGTACACAGAATAATACAAATAGTAAAGTACAGATACCCTCAAAAACTATTTAAATATTACTTTCAAATATTTTTACTGAAGTAATTTACACCACTGAGTACTGTGTGTACACAGAATAAATAAATAAAACAGCTATGTAGAACAATGATACACCAGGCTGTAAAGTCTCAATAAATGCAGCTATTATTCTCTCAAACTGTTTAGTTTGAATGTTTGGGTTTTTAAATACTTGGGTTTGTTTTTAAAAAAAGCATTTTAAAATAAATCCCATTTCTTACCTATCCACAATAATCATTCATATCACAAGTTATTATTGATAGAATATCTCCTCTGCCATATAACATGAGACATTCTTCATATAAAGATTCCAAAATGGCCTTTCCTGTACATTGCACTTGTGCAAATGCTTTGTAAACCCGGCCAGTAGATTTACCAAAACATGCAGCCCCCTGCAATATTATCACAACATCTGGGCATGCATGAGTATCAGAAGTCAATATAGGTGTCGGGCCATCAGTGGAATGTTGTTATATTTTTAGTAATGTGTTTTTCATTTTTATTTTCCGCTGAAGGACACTGACGTCAAAGCAGAACTGAAAATTAGACCGAATTAATTTCTGCTGTGCTTGCTTCTTTGAAACAGACGCCTTATTCCAGTCAGCTGTTTTTGTTATAGTAAGACTGAAACCAACACAAGGTGTGTGTGTCTTCATAGTGTTTATGCGTATGTGGTGTGGGGAAATGTATGACCTGAATGTGTCCACCTAGTGGATAAAATGTAGTCTACAGTAGTTCAGTTTGTAGACCTTCAAAAAAATGGAAGCCCTATGAACAGATAATTGTGATGCGGATGTTTAGGAGTTTTACGGTAAATACGCGTTGCATCATGGGAATAATAGTAAAATGGAGGTGCCCGTATGGCATGCATGACTTTATACATGTCGACGCTTTAAAACGTGAATTTCGATTTGTCTATAGTTAATGAACAGCTATTAATGCATCCCTTTGTTTTGTATTAGATTTTTATTATCATATTAGCTTGACGACTACAAGGTCATAAAGACGTGCAACGCTTCAGGTAAACATGGTATTGCCCGTTTGCTACGCTAGCTGGCTGAGCTAGCTTAGCTAGGTCAACTTGTAGGCAAAGAGGAACATATTTTTATTTTAGCTACAGTAGCTACCTCTCTTGTTTTTGCAAACATTGTACGTTTTAGCTAGCTATTTTACCTTTCAACAATGACGGACGACCTCTGTGTGTATTTCAGGTGAGCCATGTCTCTGTTGAGAGGGTGGCTGAAGGCTGGGGTGTCTCTTTGCCACTCCACACTACAAACAACCAGACAGATAGGCACTGGTATGTTTATAATACATTGAAATGCAGATGCAATGTTTTGTAGCTGCTGTAAATGTCATAATAGGCCTATTTTGTGAGCTCACAATTTTCCAACCAGGGCCCTGTGAATTTGATACGTCATACCAAGGCTATCTGGTTTAATGTATGTACTCCAAACAGTACACTGAAACATTAGGCGTCATACAATCGTTGTTTATACTGTAGCATTAGTCATTAGTTATTCTTGTCAATTTAACATTCTATTGGTACTGGAAGTAGCCCAGCTAATGAGATCAAAATGTGTGTTACAGGTGTGTGCTGTCCAGTCCGTATGAATGCCATTCCTGAGCTGAAGAAGGTGGACAGGTGGACTGAGAAGAGGAGCATGTTTGGGGTTTATGACAACATAGGAATTTTAGGTAATTGAGAAGTTATCAGCATCAAATCATAGCTCATTTGACCTGATGTCAAGACATTGAGTTGATGCATAACTTTCATATCTTTATGAAAGTGCTGCCCAGTCTCTTGGGACTCGAACCATTTCAGCAACATGACACTGTCCTCTGGACTAACTTAAAATATACGCTTGGTTACCAGGTAGATATGAAAATGGACACATGATGAAAATGTCACTTTTGCCATATTGCCAGTTGATACAAAATGGTACAGAGCTGTCTTTTTGGGGTTAAACCAATTCCAGCACCATGGCACTGTCCACAAGTGCTGCCCAGTCTCTAGGGGGGCTCAAACCATTTCAGCACCATGGCACTGTCCACAAGTACTGCCCAATCTATGAGGCTAAAACCATTTCAGTTTCAGCAACATGCTGCTGTCCACAAGTGCTGTCCAGTTTCTATGGGGTTTGACCCATTTCAGCACCATTGCACTGTTCAGAAACACATAGGCACGTGTCGAACTACACACACACACACACACACACACACACACACTCTCTCCTATAACAGGCCTTACATCTCTAATGCGTTGTCTGTAGGTGACTTCAAAGCCCACCCTAAGGATCTGATCGTCGGGCCGGTCTGGGTGAAGGGTTTCCGTGGCAATGAGCTGCAGCGTCTGACGAGGAAGAAGAGGATGGTAGGAGACAGGATGATGACGCAGGACAAACATGATATGGAGAAGAGGATCCGCTTCCTCTATCGACACTTCAACCGCTTTGGGAAACATCGCTGATCTGATCTGGGACTGAGCGGTCTGGCTAACAATGCTAAACGACTACTGTACTAACAACCTGCCCACTGGACCACATTCAGACTCTAAAGAGAGAAATGTGAGCTACTCAGTTATGCCACTTAGATTTAAATCAGCCCCTTATTTTCACCATTTGGTAAGAGGAAGCTGATTGTACATTTTCTGTTAAGTTGACAGCTGGAAAATGTTGGATTCATTTAGTATTGTTAGCACTAAATCAATACGCACATCTGTAAAATACATGTTTTGAACCACACAAAAATGTGATGCTCTATGGTCGGTTAATATTATTACATTGGGGACTGATGTAAGTCATGTTGTGGGTATACCATGTGTTGTGTAAGATGATAATAAACAGAAGCTCGTTACATTTGAGTGATTTTTATTGTAAGCCTACATTATTAGTATTATAGTATTTGACCTTAAGGTAGTTAGTTATTTTTACCTAAATTATTGATCCATGTGAATGTGCCTATAGCAGTAATTGATATATATATATATTCAATAATCAATCAGTTAACCAAATATTATATTTGACTAAGCATTCCACATATTAAATTGCCCCACGGCGTGGCTAGCACGTTTTCAATGCAACCGACGACCGGGTTATATTGATCCATACCACAGCTCACTGCTGTGCAATAACGTTTGCACTGCGTCCTCTCTCATTTTGTATTAATGTACTAAAGAGGAATAACCGAGTTGTGGTCATGATGAAACGAGTAACTCAAACATAGGGACAGATAGTGAGTAGTCTACAACTGGGTGTTCGTGAGAGCCCTAGTCGTCCCGGTGGAGAAGGGAGCATTTACAAGCCAGAGCGCGTGGGGGGGGTGTTGCGGAGTCAACATTCTGTACCAAGCAATGTACCGCAGTGTCGTCCTGCCGCCCTATCCGACACAGAGAAAACTGCAGTACTGCAAAGTGTGGAGAGAGAGAAAGGGGAGCGCAAGAAAGAGGAGGGAGGGGGCTGGGAAAGAGGTACCGCACCATCGTTATGAGTCCAACTGGAGAGAGTGAGGGGAAGGGGAGCGACGCATTATTGCAGTATAGTGCCATCACACAAACACACTAACGAAATTAGCGCACTAACCCACAAACCGACACACACAGATACGCTTCCACACACTCGCCGGGAGAGGGGGAACAACGGTGGTGTTAGATAATTCTGAAATTAGACCACCGGAAAATAGTGAAATTATATAATTGGGTAATCTAAAGGAACATGAAATCAGTTGTGTTTAGTTTTGAAGGGGAACGTGCAACCTAAACCATTGGTGTGATTTTGAGCATCTCGACTCAGCATTCTTGGAATATCACGACTTCTCTTGCATAGATTTATTATCTAAAGAAATTCGCCAAGCATCCTTGGATTTATCTCTTATGGATTTTACGAACTGAAATTGAGAATCTGTGCATCAGCCGTATTCACTTTCAACCTCTTGTTCCGCTGCCTTTCTTCGAGCGAATTATTACCCGACACTTGCCTGGGTATTGCAGTACTTTGTGGATGACTTGCGGTGCTAAAGCATTGCTTTGAGGTTACTGCATCAGCTTCTGCATCCGTTTGTTATTAACGCATCAATTTAATCAGTCGAGTCTCTGAGGTTCTGGACATCTTTGGACGACAGCAGAGATTTTTCACCGTTGCGTTTTTGTGATTTCGCTTTTTACATTTTTGACTCCCCTACCCCCACCGCTCACTGACAGTGAGTCAGTTCCAAGCAGCTGCATAGAAGATGTGAGTATCAATGCAGGGCTTCCTCTTTTTTACTTATTCTATTGATTTGTTCTATTCACTAAACATGTTTTATTCTAATATGTTGAGTATTTATATCATGTTGTCAGGCTCTTTCTATGCTCTATTGATTTGTTCTAGCTTAAATGTATTTTGCTGACGCAAGTATTTTTCCGAAACAGCAGCTCTGAATGATAGATATCGTCCACTGTAGTTGATTACCCTCAGTCCTCTTCTGGGCTTCAAAAGAAATTCATTTTTTGAATGATTATTTTAATTAATAATTGGCTTATTTCAGCTGAAATTCTGTTTTCTTTCTTTATACTATGGGGTTTGAACCATATGGTTCTAGGGACTTCCAGGTTATCAAATGTCTGTGAAGTATTAGAAAATCAATATCGATGTGAATGGATTGGTCTGAGCTGAGGCTAAGACTGTGCAGGATGTTTGTCTTCTTCTCCTGTTCCAGGAGGAAATACAGTAGGGTGCTACGCATGACATCTGGGATGTTTGTCTTCTTCTCCTGTTACAGGAGGAAATACAGTAGGGTGCTACGCATGACATCTGGGATGTTTGTCTTCTTCCCCTGTTACAGGAGGAAATACAGTAGGGTGCTACGCATGACATCTGGGATGTTTGTCTTCTTCTGCTGTTACAGGAGGAAATACAGTAGGGTGCTACGCATGACATCTGGGATGTTTGTCTTCTTCTGCTGTTACAGGAGGAAATACAGTAGGGTGCTACGCATGACATCTGGGATGTTTGTCTTCTTCTCCTGTTACAGGAGGAAATACAGTAGGGTGCTACGCATGACATATGGGATGTTTGTCTTCTCCTGTTACAGGAGGAAATACAGTAGGGTGCTACGCATGACATCTGGGATGTTTGTCTTCTTCTCCTGTTACAGGAGGAAATACAGTAGGGTGCTACTCATGACATCTGGGATGTTTGTCTTCTTCTCCAGTTACAGGAGGAAATACAGTAGGGTGCTACGCATGACATATGGGATGTTTGTCTTCTCCTGTTACAGGAGGAAATACAGTAGGGTGCTACGCATGACATCTGGGATGTTTGTCTTCTTCTCCTGTTACAGGAGGAAATACAGTAGGGTGCTACTCATGACATCTGGGATGTTTGTCTTCTTCTCCAGTTACAGGAGGAAATACAACAGGGTGCTACGCATGACATCTGGGATGAGACTGTCCTGCACCTGCAGTATAGAACAAGTTCATGCCTTTCAAATTATGGCTATATTCTTCATGCAATATTTGCCTGTACTGTATATTTGGCTATTTTCAATAGTCTGAGTCAGGACCAACACCCACATAGGAGTCCATGGAGGCTGTCTGTGTTAGAACGCTCCCCCTCTCACCCATCCCCTTTCCCTCATCACCCCTCCTCCCCTCTCACCCATCCCCTTTCCCTCATCACCCCTCCTCCCCCTCTCACCCATCCCCTTTCCCTCATCACCCCTCCTCCCCCTCTCTTTCGCCTTCTCTGAACCAAATTAGATGTTTGCCCCATCTTTTAACCCTTCTTAGTTTTCTCTCTATTCTCTCCTTTTATTCCCTTTCTCCTTATCCCTCTCTCTTAATCTCCCGCTTCTCTCCAATATCTCCTGTTCACCATCTCTACAGCCCCCCTTACTTTTCTTTTGGCCTTTCCTCTCATCCTCCTCTTCTTATCTCCATCTTGCTTAATCTGACTCTCTCTCTCCATCTCTCTGTCCCCCTCTCCACTCTCTTTCTTTCTCTCTCTATCTCTCTCTCTCTCGTTCTGTCTCTCTCTCTCTCTCTCTCTCTCTCTCTCTCTCTCTCTCTCTCTCTCTCTCTCTCTCTCTCTCTCTCTCTCTCTCTCTCGTTCTGTCTCCCCCTCCCTCTCTCGTTCTGCCCCCCTCTCTCTCTCGTTCTGTCCCCCCCCCTCTCTCCCTCTCTCTCTGTCTCAGGGAGGCATCTATCCCATGTACAACTCTGACTTTATCCCCTTTATTCTCCTCACCAACAGCTTTGCTCCTTTCTGTACCTCATCATTCATCTTTCTAATGCATCGCATTAGTGAAAACCAAGACTGTTCTCAGGGCATTCTCCCACTATTCTATGAAAAGTCACTTCTGTTAGTCAAAACTGACAGACCTGCCCCGAGAACAGTCTTGGTTTCCACTAATGCGATATAGCCTCCCCAATACACTTCCTCTCCCTCTTCCCCTCTCTTGCTTCCAATTCCTTCCTTTAGCTCATATCCCTTATTTCCTCCTCCTCCTCTTTCCACTCTCCTCATTATACCTGCCCTTCTGTGTTTTAAACTTTTAATCTGAATGTCTTTTATCACTGAGTACTGTTATCAAGGCTTATTTTTTTTAAAAGATAGTTACAACACCTCTAAAATGTAGTTGTTTCAGCTTGACTGCTAAATGTAAAATGTTCTCCTCCTCCCCTTCCCCATCTCCCTCACATCTGTCCCTTCTCTTCCTCTCCCCTTTCTCATCTCCCCATTTATTTTTCTTCCCCTTCCTCATCTCTCTTCCCGTCTCCCTCCTTCCCCCCCGCCTATCCCTCGCTTTCCCATCTCTTCTCCTCTCTGTCCCTTCCTACCTCTCTCCCCTTCCCAGGTCTGCCCCAGACGCTGCTCCCCCAGCTGGACCTCCCGGAGCCCCAGGGGCCCCAGGAGCAGATGGAGCCCCAGGTGGAGGGCCCCCACCCCCTCCTCCCAACACCTCCAGCAACCGCAGGCTACAACAGACACAGGCCCAAGTGGAGGAGGTGAGCTAATGTGACACGCACATACAGTACCAACCAACCTGCTCCGGGTTTTGATACCATGCTCCTAACAGTACTCCCACTCGTGCCAAACCATATAGTACAACATTTTAAACTACAGCAAGTAGCTAGCTTGTCAATCTGGGATTGACGTCACAGCGTGAGACAACTAGCAGCAATTAGGCCAGATCTGGGCTGCATTTCCAGTTGCTCCCTCCTCTCTGCACTCATTCACTCTCCTTGGTGTAAGCAACAGCGCCACCTAGTTTCCCCCTTTTTGCTTTCATTTATTCAGTTCAATGAAATAGGGGAAGGGAAGGAATGAGGGCAGAAGTAAAGGAAGAACCTTCTGGACTGAAATGCAGTCCCAAGTCAAGCTGTAGAAACAGAGCTGACATTCTTTGATTGTTGGGAAATCTAAAAATAGAGGAGCATAGTCTACTCTACAATGCAATTTGATTTGTTTTACGATTTATTTCAGTAATGCTTTGGCTATCCAGTCTCCGTCAGGGTGTGGGGGTGTGGCTCTCTAGGATCAACATGATATTCCATCGACCTGACAACATGAATTTGTCATTTTATTGCTGTGTGTTTGTGGTGTGTGCATAATTTTATTTATTTATTTATTTATTTATTTTCTCACCTTTATTTAACCAGGTTGGCTAGTTGAGAACAAGTTCTCATTTGCAACTGCGACCTGGCCAAGATAAAGCATAGCAGTGTGAACAGACAACACAGAGTTACACATGGAGTAAACAATTAACAAGTCAATAACACAGTAGAAAAAAAGGGGAGTCTATATACATTGTGTGCAAAAGGCATGAGGAGGTAGGCGAATAATTACAATTTTGCAGATTAACACTGGAGTGATAAATGATCAGATGGTCATGTACAGGTAGAGATATTGGTGTGCAAAAGAGCAGAAAAGTAAATACATAAAAACAGTATGGGGATGAGGTAGGTGAAAATGGGTGGGCTATTTACCAATAGACTATGTACAGCTGCAGCGATCGGTTAGCTGCTCAGATAGCTGATGTTTGAAGTTGGTGAGGGAGATAAAAGTCTCCAACTTCAGCGATTTTTGCAATTCGTTCCAGTCACAGGCAGCAGAGTACTGGAACGAAAAGGCGGCCAAATGAGGTGTTGGCTTTAGGGATGATCAGTGAGATACACCTGCTGAAGCGCGTGCTACGGATGGGTGTTGCCATCGTGACCAGTGAACTGAGATAAGGCGGAGCTTTACCTAGCATGGACTTGTAGATGACCTGGAGCCAGTGGGTCTGGCGACGAATATGTAGCGAGGGCCAGCCGACTAGAGCATACAAGTCGCAGTGGTAGGTGGTATAAGGTGCTTTAGTGACAAAACGGATGGCACTGTGATAAACTGCATCCAGTTTGCTGAGTAGAGTGTTGGAAGCCATTTTGTAGATGACATCGCCAAAGTCGAGGATTGGTAGGATAGTCAGTTTTACTAGGGTAAGCTTGGCGGCGTGAGTGAAGGAGGCTTTGTTGCGGAATAGAAAGCCGACTCTTGATTTGATTTTCGATTGGAGATGTTTGATATGAGTCTGGAAGGAGAGTTTGCAGTCTAGCCAGACACCTAGGTACTTATAGATGTCCACATATTCCCATCCAGGGTGGTGATGCTAGTCGGGCATGCGGGTGCAGGCAGCGATCGGTTGAAAAGCATGCATTTGGTTTTACTAGCGTTTAAGAGCAGTTGGAGGCCACAGAAGGAGTGTTGTATGGCATTGAAGCTCGTTTGGAGGTTAGATAGCACAGTGTTCAATGACGGGCCGAAAGTATATAGAATGGTGTCGTCTGCGTAGAGGTGGATCAGGGAATCGCCCGCAGCAAGAGCAACATCATTGATATATACAGAGAAAAGAGTCGGCCCGAGAATTGAACCCTGTGGCACCCCCATGGAGACTGCCAGAGGACCGGACAGCATGCCCTCCGATTTGACACACTGAACTCTGTCTGCAAAGTAATTGGTGAACCAGGCAAGGCAGTCATCCGAAAAACCGAGGCTACTGAGTCTGCCGATAAGAATATGGGAAATGTTGTAACAACTATTCCAAAATACAATACCCAAGATATCAATTTGGCTAGCATACAATACAACATGGCTAGCATACAATACAACATGGCTAGCATACAATACAACATGGCTAGCATACAATACAACATGGCTAGCATACGATACAACATGGCTAGCATACGATACAAATCAAATCAAATCAAATTTATTTATATAGCCCTTCGTACATCAGCTGATATCTCAAAGTGCTGTACAGAAACCCAGCCTAAAACCCCAAACAGCAAACAATGCAGGTGTAAAAGCACGGTGGCTAGGAAAAACTCCCTAGAAAGGCCAAAACCTAGGAAGAAACCTAGAGAGGAACCGGGCTATGTGGGGTGGCCAGTCCTCTTCTGGCTGTGCCGGGTAGAGATTATAACAGAACATGACCAAGATGTTCAAATGTTCATAAATGACCAGCATGGTCGAATAATAATAAGGCAGAACAGTTGAAACTGGAGCAGCAGCACAGTCAGGTGGACTGGGGCATTGTGTCAGGTAGTCCTGGGGCACGGTCCTAGGGCTCAGGTCCTCCGAGAGAGAGAAAGAAAGAGAGAATTAGAGAGAGCATATGTGGGGTGGCCAGTCCTCTTCTGGCTGTGCCGGGTGGAGATTATAACAGAACGTGGCCAAGATGTTCAAATGTTCATAAATGACCAGCATGGTTGAATAATAGTAAGGCAGAACAGTTGAAACTGGAGCAGGAGCATGGCCAGGTGGACTGGGGACAGCAAGGAGTCCTCATGTCAGGTAGTCCTGGGACATGGTCCTAGGGCCCAGGCCAGTTGAAACTGGAGCAGCAGCATGGCCAGGTGGACTGGGGACAGCAAGGAGTCATCATGTCAGGTAGTCCTGGGGCATGGTCCTAGGGCTCAGGTCCTCCGAGAGAGAGAAAGAAAGAGAGAAGGAGAGAATTAGAGAACGCACACTTAGATTCACACAGGACACCGAATAGGACAGGAGAAGTACTCCAGATATAACAAACTGACCCTAGCCCCCGACACATAAACTACTGCAGCATAAATACTGGAGGCTGAGACAGGAGGGGTCAGGAGACACTGTGGCCCCATCCGAGGACACCCCGGACAGGGCCAAACAGGAAGGATATAACCCCACCCACTTTGCCAAAGCACAGCCCCCACACCACTAGAGGGATATCTTCAACCACCAACTTACCATCCTGAGACAAGGCCGAGTATAGCCCACAAAGATCTCCGCCACGGTACAACCCAAGGGGGCAACCCAGACAGGCCGACCACAACAGTGAATCAACCCACCCAGGTGACGCACCCCCAGGGACGGCACGAGAGAGCCCCAGCAAGCCAGTGACTCAGCCCCGTAACAGGGTTAGAGGCAGAGAATCCCAGTGGAAAGAGGGAACCGGCCAGGCAGAGACTGCAAGGGCGGTTCGTTGCTCCAGAGCCTTTCCGTTCACCTTCCCACTCCTGGGCCAGACTACACTCAATCATATGACCCACTGAAGAGATGAGTCTTCAGTAAAGACTTAAAGGTTGAGACCGAGTTTGCGTCTCTGACATGGGTAGGCAGACCGTTCCATAAAAATGGAGCTCTATAGGCGAAAGCCCTGCCTCCAGCTGTTTGCTTAGAAATTCTAGGGACAATTAGGAGGCCTGCGTCTTGTGACCGTAGCGTACATGTAGGTATGTACGGCAGGACCAAATCAGAGAGGTAGGTAGGAGCAAGCCCATGTAATGCTTTGTAGGTTAGCAGTAAAACCTTGAAATCAGCCCTTGCTTTGACAGGAAGCCAGTGTAGAGAGGCTAGCACTGGAGTAATATGATCAAATTTTTTGGTTCTAGTCAGGATTCTAGCAGCCGTATTTAGCACTAACTGAAGTTTATTTAGTGCTTTATCCGGCTAGCCGGAAAATAGAGCATTGCAGTAGTCTAACCTAGAAGTGACAAAAGCATGGATTAATTTTTCTGCATCATTTTTGGACAGAAAGTTTCTGATTTTTGCAATGTTACGTAGATGGAAAAAAGCTGTCCTCGAAATGGTCTTGATATGTTCTTCAAAAGAGAGATCAGGGTCCAGAGTAACGCCGAGGTCCTTCACAGTTTTATTTGAGACGACTGTACAACCATTAAGATTAATTGTCAGATTCAACAGAAGATCTCTTTGTTTCTTGGGACCTAGAACAAGCATCTCTGTTTTGTCCGAGTTTAATAGTAGAAAGTTTGCAGCCATCCACTTCCTTATGTCTGAAACACATGCTTCTAGCGAGGGCAATTTTGGGGCTTCACCATGTTTCATTGAAATGTACAGCTGTGTGTCATCCGCATAGCAGTGAAAGTTTACATTATGTTTTCGAATAACATCCCCAAGAGGTAAAATATATAGTGAAAACAATAGTGGTCCTAAAACAGAACCTTGAGGAACACCGAAATGTACAGTTGATTTGTCAGAGGACAAACCATTCACAGAGACAAACTGATATCTTTCCGACAGATAAGACCTAAACCAGGCCAGAACATGTCCGTGTAGACCAATTTGGGTTTCCAATCTCTCCAAAAGAATGTGGTGATCGATGGTATCAAAAGCAGCACTAAGGTCTAGGAGCACGAGGACAGATGCAGAGCCTCGGTCCGATGCCATTAAAATGTCATTTACCACCTTCACAAGTGCCGTCTCAGTGCTATGATGGGGTCTAAAACCAGACTGAAGCATTTCGTATACATTGTTTGTCTTCAGGAAGGCAGTGAGTTGCTGCGCAACAGCCTTCTCTAAAATCTTTGAGAGGAATGGAAGATTCGATATAGGCCGATAGTTTTTTATATTTTCTGGGTCAAGGTTTGGCTTTTTCAAGAGAGGCTTTATTACTGCCACTTTTAGTGAGTTTGGTACACATCCAGTGGATAGAGAGCCGTTTATTATGTTCAACATAGGAGGGCCAAGCACAGGAAGCAGCTCTTTCAGTAGTTTAGTTGGAATAGGGTCCAGTATACAGCTTGAAGGTTTAGAGGCCATGATTATTTTCATCATTGTGTCAAGAGATATAGTACTAAAACACTTGAGCGTCTCTCTTGATCCTAGGTCCTGGCAGAGTTGTGCAGACTCAGGACAACTGAGGTTTGGAGGAATACGCAGGTTTAAAGAGGAGTCCGTAATTTGCTTTCTAATAATCATAATCTTTTCCTCAAAGAAGTTCATGAATTTATCACTGCTAAAGTGAAAGTCATCCTCTCTTGGGGAATGCTGCTTTTTAGTTAGCTTTGCCACAGTATCAAAAAGGAATTTCGGATTGTTCTTATTTTCCTCAATTAAGTTAGAAAAATAGGACGATCGAGCAGCAGTAAGGGCTCTTCGGTACTGCACGGTACCGTCCTTCCAAGCTAGTCGGAAGACTTCCAGTTTGGTGTGGCGCCATTTCCGTTCCAATTTTCTGGAAGCTTGCTTCAGAGCTCGGGTATTTTCTGTGTACCAGGGAGCTAGTTTCTTATGAGACATTTTTTTAGTTTTTAGGGGTGCAACTGCATCTAGGGTATTGCGCAAGGTTAAATTGAGATCCTCAGTTAGGTGGTTAACGGATTTTTGTCCTCTGGCGTCCTTGGGTAGGCAGAGGGAGTCTGGAAGGGCATCAAGGAATCTTTGTGTTGTCTGTGAATTTATAGCACGACTTTTGATGTTCCTTGGTTGGGGTCTGAGCAGATTATTTGTTGCAATTGCAAACGTAATAAAATGGTGGTCCGATAGTCCAGGATTATGAGGAAAAACATTAAGATCCACAACATTTATTCCATGGGACAAAACTAGGTCCAGCGTATGACTGTGATAGTGAGTGGGTCCAGAGACATGTTGGACAAAACCCACTGAGTCGATGATGGCTCCAAAAGCCTTTTGGAGTGGGTCTGTGGACTTTTCCATGTGAATATTAAAGTCACCAAAGATTAGAATATTATCTGCAATGACTACAAGGTCTGATAGGAATTCAGGGAACTCAGTGAGAAACGCTGTATATGGCCCAGGAGGCCTGTAAACAGTAGCTATAAAAAGTGATTGAGTAGGCTGCATAGATTTCATGACTAGAAGCTCAAAAGACGAAAACGTCATTTTTTTTTTTTGTAAATTGAAATTTGCTATCGTAAATGTTAGCAACACCTCCGCCTTTGCGGGATGCACGGGGATATGGTCACTAGTGTAGCCAGGAGGTGAGGCCTCATTTAACACAGTAAATTCATCAGGCTTAAGCCATGTTTCAGTCAGGCCAATCACATCAAGATTATGATCAGTGATTAGTTCATTGACTATAATTGCCTTTGAAGTAAGGGATCTAACATTAAGTAGCCCTATTTTGAGATGTGAGGTATCATGATCTCTTTCAGTAATGACAGGAATGGAGGTGGTCTTTATCCTAGTGAGATTGCTAAGGCGAACACCGCCATGTTTAGTTTTGCCCAACCTAGGTCGAGGCACAGACACGGTCTCAATGGTGATAGCTGAGCTGACTACACTGACTATGCTAGTGGCAGACTCCACTATGCTGGCAGGCTGGCTAATAGCCTGCTGCCTGGCCTGCACCCTATTTCATTGTGGAGCTAGAGGAGTTAGAGCCCTGTCTATGTTGGCAGATAAGATGAGAGCACCCCTCCAGCTAGGATGGAGTCCGTCACTCCTCAGCAGGTCAGGCTTGGTCCTGTTTGTGGGTGAGTCCCAGAAAGAGGGCCAATTATCTACAAATTCTATCTTACAACATGGCTAGCATACGATACAACATTACATTTTTACATTACATTTAAGTCATTTAGCAGACGCTCTTATCCAGAGCGACTTACAAATTGGTGCATTCACCTTATGACATCCAGTGGAACAGCCACTTTACAATAGTGCATCTAAATCTTTTAAGGGGGGTGAGAAGGATTACTTTATCCTATCCTAGGTATTCCTTAAAGAGGTGGGGTTTCAGGTGTCTCCGGAAGGTGGTGATTGACTCCGCTGTCCTGGCGTCGTGAGGGAGTGTGTTCCACCATTGGGGAGCCAGAGCAGCGAACAGTTTTGACTGGGCTGAGCGGGAACTGTACTTCCTCAGTGGTAGGGAGGCGAGCAGGCCAGAGGTGGATGAACGCAGTGCCCTTGTTTGGGTGTAGGGCCTGATCAGAGCCTGGAGGTACTGAGGTGCCGTTCCCCTCACAGCTCCGTAGGCAAGCACCATGGCTAGCATACGATACAACATGGCTAGCATACAATACAACATGGCTAGCATACAATACAACATGGCTAGCATACGATACAACATGGCTAGCATATAATACAACATGGCTAGCATACGATACAACATGGCTAGCATACAATACAACATGGCTAGCATACGATACAACATGGCTAGCATACGATACAACATGGCTAGCATACAATACAACATGGCTAGCATACGATACAACATGGCTGTCTATGATGATGTTTTATATATTCTATTTTTATGGCCAACGTTATGTTATCTATTAACATAAATTAATCAACCATGTTATTTTCTTTATGTTAGTAATGGACTGCACTGCAGCTTGGGAATGGTTTCATGCTGTATTAAATTGTGTGATGTGGGCTTCTATGGCTCGGGATGTCAGTAAATTCCTCTCCTCTCCTCTCCTCTCCTCTCCTCTCCTCTCCTCTCCTCTCCTCTCCTCTCCTCTCCTCTCCTCTCCTCTCCTCCCTCACCTCACCTCACCTCACCTCTCCTCACCTCACCTCACCTCACCTCACCTCTCCTCTCCTCTCCAGGTGGTGGATATTATGCGGGTGAATGTGGACAAGGTTCTGGAGAGGGACCAGAAGCTGTCGGAGCTGGATGACAGAGCGGATGCTCTCCAGGCCGGGGCCTCCCAGTTCGAGAGCTGTGCAGCCAAACTCAAGAGCAAATACTGGTGGAAAAACGCAAAGGTAATGACAGTGATCAAGGATTATATTGTTATTCACATTAGCAGACACTTTCATCCAAAAGGACTTAAAATGATCATATTCAGGAGAATTGCAAGGTAATGGTAATATTGATAATGAATGTAATAGGGTTATTTAGCCAACTCTTTCTATCCATACAACATGTCTGTCTATGACAGGGTAGCCTAGTGGTTAGAGCGTTGGTCTTGTAACCGGAAGGTTGCAAGTTCAAATCCCCGAGCTGACAAGGTACAAATCTGTCGTTCTGCCCCTGAATGTTCCTAGGCCGTCATTGAAAATAAGAATTTGTTCTTAACTGACTTGCCTAGTTAAATAAAGGTAAAATAAAAAATAAAATAAATAAGAAAGTGACAGTGTACTGTCATATATTCAAGTTAACATATATATCCAGTATGTGGCCCATGAGGGAATCATTCAGAGCCTGTGGTGGTGTTGCAACGCCAGTAACATGCTCCACCAACCAGTACCACGCTCCACCAACCAGTACCATGCTCTACCAACCAGTACCACGCTCCACCAACCAGTACCATGCTCCACCAACCAGTACCACGCTCCACCAACCAGTACCACGCTCCACCAACCAACTGAGCCATGGTGGTGCAGGGCGCTGAGGCGAACACACAGCGTCTGTCCCTGGAACGCTGTCACCCCCCTTTCCCGCGCACTAATCCCCTAATTAGCGTCTGTGGGCGAGAGGAGTGGCGCTCCGGGGAATGGGGAAATAGGGAGGCTCTCACTGCAGAGTTTTCTCTACACGCAGTTATTCTTATTAATTGCATAGCAATAGCACCAAAAATACACTGACTGGACACAAGGGAGTGTGATGAAATGTTACGCTCTGCTTTTTGTGTTTGTCATCGTGCTGGGTTGGTGTGTGTGTGTGTGTGTGTGTGTGTGTTTTTGGTCAGCAGGACTAACGTTAATCCGCAGAGACTTCATCCCTGAATAATAAAAAACACATGTTTAATCATCCTGAGGAAAATCGATCAGGTTTATTAACTAGAAGAATAGAAGAATAAAGAAAGCCTTTAACTCTCTATTTGCTTTTCTTTCCAGATGATGATCATTATGGGTATCATTGGAGTTCTTGTGGTCGGAGTCCTTTTCTGTAAGTACCATTATTCATTGATACCCACTCGCATGTAGCCAGTTAGAAGGCATATGAATTATTGTGCAGATTAAATGAATGTCCATACTTCTGTATCGCATTAGCGGATACTCACACTGCTCCCAGGGCAGGTCTGCCGGTTTGATTAGCAGAAGTGACTTTTCGTAGCTGGTTAGGAGAATTAACGTGGCAGGTTAGGAGAATTAGGTTAAAGTTAGGAAAATGGTTAGGGTTAGCTAAAATGCTAACAATATCTAGCTGCAGCCAGGCCTGTCCTGAGAACAGTCTTGGTTTCCACTAATGCAATTCTGAATCCATACTAGTCAAGTGCAGTAGATATTAAGGCGAAGGCCACAGCTATAATCAGTGTGCACTTATAACAGGCCCAGGTCTGCCCTGCTCTGACGGTCTCCTAATGCCTACTCTTATGTCAATAATTTATGACAACTTATTACAGTAAATGATAAGGCCTCTGTTCCCAGTCATTCAGTAGAAACAACACATGTGTAGATGTAGCCCACTGAATGCAAAGATCATTATTTAGCTGTAAACACATTGTTAGATGTATCTTCAGTTTGTGATTTAGGAACCCATAAATCTGCTGACACAATTATTGAATGATCTCTCTCCCCCTCTTTCTCTTTCTCCCTACCCCCCCTCTACCCTTTATATATCCCTCTCTCTCTCCCCCTCTTTCTCTTTCTCCCTACCCCCCCCTCTACCCTTTATATATCCCTCTCTCTCTCCCCTCTTTCTCTTTCTCCCTACCCCCTACCCCCCTCTACCCCCCTTTATATATCCCTCTCTCTCTCCCCTCTTTCTCTTTCTCCCTACCCCCCCTCTACCCTTTATATATCCCTCTCTCTCTCCCCCTCTTTCTCTTTCTCCCTACCCCCTCTACCCCCCTCTCTATCTCCCCCTCTTTCTCTTTCTCCCTACCCCCTCTACCCTTTATATATCCCTCTCTCTCTCCCCCTCTTTCTCTTTCTCCCTACCCCCCCTCTACCCTTTATATATCCCTCTCTCTCTCCCCCTCTTTCTCTTTCTCCCTACCCCCCCTCTACCCTTTATATATCCCTCTCTCTCTCCCCCTCTTTCTCTTTCTCCCTACCCCCCCTCTACCCTTTATATATCCCTCTCTCTCTCCCCCTCTTTCTCTTTCTCCCTACCCCCCCTCTACCCTTTATATATCCCTCTCTCTCTCCCCTCTTTCTCTTTCTCCCTACCCCCCTCTACCCTTTATATATCCCTCTCTCTCTCCCCCTCTTTCTCTTTCTCCCTACCCCCCCTCTACCCTTTATATATCCCTCTCTCTCTCCCCCTCTTTCTCTTTCTCCCTTCTCCCTTTATATATCCCCCTCTCTCCCCCTCTTTCTCTTTCTCCCTACCCCCTCTTTTATATATCCCTCTCTCTCTCCCCCTCTTTCTCTTTCTCCCTACCCCCTCTACCCTTTATATATCCCTCTCTCTCTCCCCTCTTTCTCTTTCTCCCTACCCCCCCTCTACCCTTTATATATCCCTCTCTCTCTCCCCCTCTTTCTCTTTCTCCCTACCCCCTCTACCCTTTATATATCCCTCTCTCTCTCCCCCTCTTTCCTTTCTCCCTACCCCCTCTACCCTTTATATATCCCTCTCTATCTCCCCTCTTTTTTCTCTTTCTCCCTACCCCCTCTACCCTTTATATATCCCTCTCTCTCTCCCCTCTTTCTGTTTCTCCCTACCCCCTCTACCCTTTATATATCCTCTCTCTCTCCCTCTTTCTCTTTCTCCCTACCCCCTCTACCCTTTATATATCCCTCTCTCTTCTCTTTCTCCCCCTACCCCCTCTACCCTTTATATATCCCTCTCTCTCCCCCTCTTTCTCTTTCTCCCTACCCCCCTACCCTTTATATATCCCTCTCTCTCCCCCTCTTTCTCTTTCTCCCTACCCCCTCTATCTCTTTCTCTTTCTCCCTACCCTTTATATATCCCTCTCTCTCCCCCTCTTTCTCCTCCCTACCCCCTCTACCCTTTATATATCCCTCTCTCTCCCCCTCTTTCTCTTTCTCCCTACCCCCTCTACCCTTTATATATCCCTCTCTCTCTCTTTCTCCCCCTACCCCCTCTACCCTTTATATATCCCTCTCTATCTCCCTCTCTCTCCCTATTTCTCCCTACCCCCTCTACCCTTTATATATCCACTCTCTCCCCCTCTTTCCTTTCTCTTTCTCCCTACCCCCCTCTACCCTTTATATATCCCCCTCTTTCTCTTTCTCCCTACCCCCTCTACCCTTTATATATCCCTCTCTCTCTCCCCCTCTACCCTTTATATATCCCTCTCTCTCTTTCTCCCTACCCCCCTCTACCCTTTATATGTCCCTCTCTCTCTTTCTCCCTACCCCCTCTACCCTTTATATATCCACCCCCTCTCCCTTTATATATCCACCTCTTTCTCCCTACCCCCTCTACCCTTTATATATCCCTCTCTCTCTTTCTCCCTACCCCCCTCTACCCTTTATATATCCCTCTCTCTCTTTCTCCCTCCCCCTACCCCCTCTCTCTTTCTCCCTACCCCTTTATATATCCCTCTCTCTCTTTTCTCCCTACCCCCTCTACCCTTTATATATCCCTCTCTCTCTTTCTCCCTACCCCCCTCTACCCTTTATATATCCCTCTCTCTCTTTACCCCCTACCCCCTCTCTCTCTTTCTCCCTACCCTTTATATATCCCTCTCTCTCTTTCTCCCTACCCCCTCTACCCTTTATATATCCCTCTCTCTCTTTCTCCCTACCCCCCTCTACCCTTATATATCCCTCTCTCTCTTTCTCCCTACCCCCCTCTACCCTTTATATATCCCTCTCCCCCTCTTTCTCCCTACCCCCCCTCTACCCTTTATATATCCCTCTCTCCCCTCTTTCTCCCTACCCCCCTCTACCCTTTATATATCCCTCTCTCTCTTTCTCCCTACCCCCCCTCTACCCTTTATATATCCACCTCTCCCCCCTCTTTCTCCCTACCCCCCTCTACCCTTTATATATCCCTCTCTCTCTTTCTCCCTACCCCCCCTCTACCCTTTATATATCCCTCTCTCTCTTTCTCCCTACCCCCCTCTACCCTTTATATATCCCTCTCTCTCTTTCTCCCCCCTCTACCCTTTATATATCCCTCTCTCTCTTTCTCCTTAACCCCCCTCTACCCTTTATATATCCCTCTCTCTCCCTCTCCATCTTTCTCATAGTGTACTTCTTCTATTGAGTAATCCCAGCGTGGCAGGACAGACATGAGAGCGGAATAGAAGAGAAGAAGAAAAGTAAATCGACCCAGATCCAAACTCCAGTCCCGTCCCCTTTATCCTCCACACCAGGTCTTCCATCTAGCACTTAAACATGACGCTAGTGTGTAGATGTTGTTGCTCTCTTTTCTCTTCGTCCTCCTGCCCTTCTTTTTGATCCATCTTTCTTCCTCTGTTTTGGCGTGCTGTCTCACTCACTCTCTCCTGCCTCTGCGTCTCATACATTATTGAAGTGTGCAGTAGGGAAAGAGAGAGCAGGAAGGGAATGAAGGAGGGACGAGATAAGAAACCCCCTGTGACACAGGGACAGAGAGGACAGGAGCATACTGTAGGGAAAGAGAGAGAGAGAGAGAGAAAAAGCAGGAAGAAGTGAAAGAGAGAGAGAGAGAGAAAGAAAGCAGGAAGGAGAGAGAGAGAGAGAGAGAGAGAGAGAGAGAGAGAGAGAGAGAGAGAGAGAGAGAGAGAGAGAGAGAGAGAGAGAGAGAGAGAGAGAGAGAGAGAGAGAGAGAGAAAGCAGGAAGAAGTGAAAGAGAGAGAGCATGGAGAGAGAGAGGGAGTGCAAAGAGAGAGCAGCAGAGAAGCAGTTCTTTCTATCCAGATACGCCAAAGCTTGTTCGTGTTACCTTTTGGAGAGCGTACCACATTTGTAAATTGATACTGACATACAGTACCTAACAACCCCTCCTGATCCCCTACCTCATACCACTACCATTATAAACACTACTTACTAATACAAGGTCATGTTTAAGAGTATGATCATTTTGTCATGTGTGTGTACTTGTGATCCAAATCAGTGTAGCCAGTAGCTTTTTCCAGGGTTAGTTGATGTAGGCCTTGACGGGCATTCCTGCCTTTTCCTTTACCTCCCTCTTCCTCTCACTCGCTGACTGTGGTATTTAAGAGAGAGAGAGAGAGAGAGAGAGAATAAGAAAAGCCAGGAAGGATACTGGAAAAGGCAGAAACCACTTTTGGGACACTGACTTTTAGTATATCTATATTCTTGTACCACAGACAGACAGACGGACAGTTAGCTAGATTGACATTGACAGACAGAAACAGTCTGTACCTACAAAGACTATTCTTTCAGGAGTGCAGACAAAAGTCTATAGAGTATTAACTCTGGACACACCTAAAGGCAGGTCTGTGTAATAACACTGCATAGTACATTTTTGATTGATTAGTGAGCAGCTTTACTGTGTTGTCGTTGTGTTCAGACACTCTTGTACGTTCTAGTAGAGAGGGTACAGGGTTAGGGAGGAATGGTTCAATAGACTGTCCCCTATCTGGAGAGGACATAACCAAATAAACCCCCAAATAACCCACTTCCTGCACATCAAACCAACAAAACACACACTGTTACCTACAGTAGCCAATAGGCTGTTACCTACAGTAGCCAATAGGCTGTTACCTACAGTATCCAATAGGCTGTTACCTACAGTATCCAATAGGCTGTTACCTACAGTATCCAATAGGCTGTTACCTACAGTATCCAATAGGCTGTTACCTACAGTAGCCAATAGGCTGTTACCTACAGTAGCCAATAGGCTATTACCTACAGTATCCAATAGGCTGTTACCTACAGTAGCCAATAGGCTGTTACCTACAGTATCCAATAGGCTGTTACCTACAGTATCCAATAGGCTGTTACCTACAGTATCCAATAGGCTGTTACCTACAGTATCCAATAGGCTGTTACCTACAGTATCCAATAGGCTGTTACCTACAGTAGCCAATAGGCTGTTACCTAAAGTAGCCAATAGGCTTTTACCTACAGTAGCCAATAGGCTTTTACCTACAGTATCCAATAGGCTGTTACCTACAGTATCCAATAGGCTGTTACCTACAGTAGCCAATAGGCTGTTACCTACAGTAGCCAATAGGCTGTTACCTACAGTATCCAATAGGCTGTTACCTACAGTAGCCAATAGGCTGTTACCTACAGTAGCCAATAGGCTGTTACCTACAGTAGCCAATAGGCTGTTACCTACAGTAGCCAATAGGCTGTTACCTACAGTATCCAATAGGCCCAATGGAAGTAGTGTTTGTGTCTTACTTGACTTGCATGGCAGACGATGTCCATAGTTTTGCCTATTTGTGTGACCTATGTATCTGCCATTTCTTAAACTTAACTGCCGATTGTACATTAATTTTGTTTGGTTTAGTGGTTTTCAGGACCTGTGTATAGGCTACTGTATCTGCCCAATTAGTAACTCATGCGTATGCAATGTAATGAAGCTCAAGAGTTTGCCAAATTTTTGTTGCTCACATGCTTTCAAAATAACTAATACACAACCAGAGAACAATGTTTGATACAGTAGTATTCTGTCAGGGAAAAAACAAAAACGAAAACCATAGTAGCGTACAAGTAGTACTATAAAGTACTTCATCTTTGCCAGACTATTGCTCCTGAAAATGTGTTTTTTAGTTAGTTTATATTTTACTTTTGGTGTTGGATATTCCAGAAAATATAATTTCTCTCAATGGTTGATAGAGGGACTGTTTGTCACATTGTACAAAAAGAAATATGAAAAATAGCTGTGTAAATTGCATTTCTGAATGAAAATAGTGGTGATTACTCAAAACAATGATCTAATAATATTGTGCAATAATATTATTAGGTAAATAAATGATACAACATGATAATACTGGGAGAGATACAACTGGATCGTGAGAACTCTTTAACCGCATGCTTACCACTTGATGCTAATAAACAAAATCATCAACATGAATGTTTTCATCATTGAAGTGAAAATGAACAGGTATAATCCCACACCGTCTCTCCAGATTCAGAGAACAACACCAATGATACTATTAAAGAAAACATTTATTTGAAGAAAATGTACAACTGTTTATAGTACAACAGTAATTCACATTACAGCAACTCTTAAGACATGCAAGAAAAAAAGAAAAATGTATTATTTGTCTGTTTGGACAGAAATTTGCTTTGCATTTATAGGTTACTGTTGTCGTACTACAAATAGTTAAAAATACAAGGAGGTCCATAGGGAGCATGGGGAACTTATTTCATCACTTGGTAGAAGAACAGAACGGTGATAACCAGAAAACCCAGGACCATCCAGTAGGAATCTGTAACAACAGGGAACCGTTTGGACTAATATGAATGGACACCATTTTGTTTCTGCTCAGGTTCTCCCAATGACTCACAGTCAGCAGGCACCCAACAGGAGAAAACATTTAGCAAAAGAGCAGTATCTGAACCTGCCTGATAAGAACACTCATTATATAATAATGAATGTGACCCATCAGCAATGCTGATGTTCACCTAATTTCCTATTGTCCTCTCACGCCTGTGTCTGTAGCAGCCTACCTGGCTCAGGTGTCTCTACTGTCAGGCTGAGGGAGAGGGGTGTGTCCAGGGCCGGGTGGGTCACTCTGCAGGTGACCGTGGTTCCAGGGGGGAAGGTGGAGGGGTGAAGGGTGAGGTGGGAGGAGATGGACATGGTCCTGTCGCTGTGCTGCCGATGGCTGGAGAGAGACACCTGGTCTGATAGGACGCTAGGCTCTGAGTCTGTAGAGGAGACGGAGAACCACTCCATCTGAGAGAGAAGAGAGTCTCAGTATAATGTCTGTAATATTTAGGATATCCATATTATAAGTGCTGTACGATGACCTACCAATGATCTTCTGATTTCATTAATCAATCAATCAAATTTTATTTATATAGTCCTTCGTACATCAGCTGTGTGCCAACCACTTTGAAACAGTGGTATCTGTGAATATGAATGACTGGATATTTCATTGGTCGACCGCACCAGACACACCTGGACATCCAGAGGGTAGTAGTTCTTGCAGTGGCAGCTCAGTTTCTGGGGCAACTCATCCCGAAATACCAGCTTCTCCTCAGAGAGAGAAACATGAAGAGGTTCTGAAGACAGAGAGACTTCGTATTTAGATGTGAATCGTGTGCACATTATGTCACACATGACATAGACACCTAATGTAATAAACGCATGTTCATATGTGTAGATAAATAATGTACACAGGAGCAATGTGGGTTAAGTGCCTTGCTTAAGAGATTTTCCACATTTTTGTCGCTGACATTCAAACCAGCAACCTTTGGGTTATTGTACCAACGCTCTTAACCACTAGGCTACCTGCTCCCAATGTAAAGAGACAATCAATCACAAGTGTTCTTAGAGGGACTCACGTGTGACGTGTAGCTGTATGACCTGCTGGGCCTGGTACAGTCCAGTGCTGACGGTGCAGATTTAGGTCCCCTCGTCAGATACCTTCAGTCTGGCCAGAGTCAGAGAAGCATTACCCTGCCCCACCAGCAGGGGGGGATCCACGCTCGAACCCTCCCTCTCCACGTGTACTGGAGGAGAAAAAAACGATGCGAAACAGAGTACGATGAGGTGAAAAATAGGGAAAATTCTCATAGTAATCATTCAGTAAACCTCTGGGTTCCTAGCTATGACAGTAATATTTTCCGTCTCTGGGTGGATAATAAAGTTGGAATGTTGACCATGGAGGTCCTAATGCACTTTATGTTGTGATGGTAAGTAGACCTAACTCATCCAACACTAATAGCGCCATCATAACTACTTAAATAATGCCTTTATTCTCTCACCTGCTGGCCCCTCCTCCGCCTCCGTCTGCCCTGCCCTAATCTCCAGCATTTTCCTCCCACTTCCTCTGTGCTGCCACTCAAGCCCCAGCTCCTGCCCTGGGGGTGGGGCCTGCTGCCCGAAGCCAGTCCAGGAAGGCCACGCCCCCTAGAGGAGCAGAGTGAGACTCTGAGCGAGAGAACACCAGGAACACCACTGGGGAAGACAAGGGAGAGAGAAAGGAGGGATTATGGAGAAAGAAGCAAGTGAAAAGTAGAGAAAGTGCAAAGTACTAGATAAAGAAAGAGGGGTGATGAGAGAAGAGGCTGGGGTGAGAGAATGAATCATTACAATATGACCCGTCTACTCTACCACAGGCATACTACCAAAAGCATTATAATAACCTCCTTGTCTCACCCTCAGTCAGCAAAGTTCCTGATTGGCTGAGGGGGAGTTCCAGTTTGCTTTGTATGAGAGCTGGACTATCTGATCGGTCCAGTGGCAGTGTCTGCAGGACCAATTTGAGGCTGAGCACGCCCCCCTCCATCTGCAAGGAGCCAATGAAATAGGCTGGTTCTGTGGAGACCTCCTTTGCTTTATGAAGGAAGTAGCGGCTGATCTCACATGTCACTTCCTGTTCGTTACAGTCAGCGTGGAGCAGTAGGGTCTGCCTCTGGGATCTCATGAGACTCAACTGTCAGAAAGCAGAGAGGGGTGGAGGGAGAGTGCAGGAGAGGGATGGCGTGAGGGAGAGAGAAGGGGAAGGTAATTTCATCAGGTAACTCTGCTGTACAAAAGAGAACCTGATAATGAATCAACCTTTAGCCTCCAAGATGATGTTGTCGGGATCGGGGACAGCAGGGGGTTTGAAGGGGGTCAGAGTATCAGGTGAAAGATCAGGGGTCACGGCCAGGTCTCTGAGGACAAGCTTGGCTGAAGAGAGCCCCACCTCCCATTTCCCCCACCCCACAACCCTCCTCCACCAGAGAACAGGACAGCACAACGTCTGCTAGTCCCTGGCCTAAGAGTCCAGAATATACCACTATTTCATGTTTAGAAAATGTCGGGAAATCAAATATCCAAAAAGCAGCATTTCAAGCATCTTTCCAGTAGTTTTTTTGTCATCAGTAATTACTGACTTTTCAGAAATATACAGAATAGACCCCTAATTGCATAATTGAATTAATGACCACGCTCGAAATCACAGTCGAAGATATAAGAAAACTATTTTGAATACAGTGAAAATGTTTGGCTGTTATACCGTGAAGTTACTTTTGTTTGAAGGTAAACCAAATAAATCAAGTAAAATAAATGGTCGATTAAAAGTTCGCGTTGAACGTCTAGGATTTGACAAAATAAGAATGATGAGACCCATTGATTTATCAAAAAACGATTAATAGATGCCATGTTTCCAGTGTTTTTCATTGCGCTATAGTTTGTTTTCAGCGTTCGAAGCTAGTGCGTCATTGTTGAATTTAGAGAAACTTTGCTGAATTAAAGTGAAAGAGAGTTGTCCATTTTTCAGCATATCCTCCAGAGCAATAACCTTATCCCTCATTAGTTGCTAAAATAAATGTGTCTATAACATGTGATCATAGTTAGCCAAACCAATAGATGGCGCTGCTGTTATGTGTATCTGAGTGTTATACTATATAGTACGAGTGAGCCAAGTAAGGCATGACTTACTATGCACTAAATGGAGTTGTATGGATGCTAAACAATGATGCTGAAGTAATCAACATAACCTTGCATTTGTATAGAACAAACAACGTACAAAACACGTTGTCTATTCCAACGCTCTGCTAAAAACTTTTCCGCGCTCAGGTAAAAAAAAAAAACTGCGGCTCAACACCCATCTATTTTTTGTGACTACCTGGACCTCCCATTTGGTTTTGAAGTATTGAAACCAAAACATATGGATTTGAATAAACATGAAAAGGTGAATGTAAGAAGCACACATCATTTCAAATATGCTACATGTCAAATGAAATGGCATATAAACACTCTAAACAGGTCAGGAGCCAGACATGGAGTTTAAGAAGTATCGAAAATGAATTATTTAGGCTATATTATTTAAATTATTTGTGCAGAAGGTTCTACATGGAACCCCAAAGCGTTTTACCTAGAACAAAAAGTTTTTTTTTTTTTTACCTATAACCAAAAAGGGTTCTCCTATGGGGACAGCTGAAGAACCCTTTGGGAACTATTTTTTCTAAAAGTGTATGGGTAATTATGTGTCCTGGTCTGCATAAGTTAACAAAGCTATCTATTCCATACTCACACCAGACCTCAGATCAAATATATAAAATACTATTTGAACCCAGGTCTGACACACACAGTCTCCTAGCATCAGTCAGTGTGTTAAGTAGTCTACATTAGCTCCAAGGAGCGATGAGACATGATGGTTGCTGTAGACAGATGGCCAGAATTACGGAGGTTACACATTATTTACGACAGCCATCTCCCTCTCTCTCTCTCTCTAATGTGGGCAGATAGATAGATAGATAGATAGATAGATAGATAGATAGATAGATAGATAGATAGATAGATAGATAGATAGATAGATAGATAGATAGATAGATAGATAGATAGATAGATAGATAGAGAGAGAGAGAGAGGGAAGGGGAGGTTAAGGAGGGGAGAACAGTTGGGATAGATAGTGGTCAAGCTCCTGAGGTTCAAGGACAAGGTAGCTGTTCTGGAAAGAGCCAAGAACTTGAGAGGAACGTATATCTTCCTCAACGAGGACTATCCTGAAGCTGTGCACCAGAAGAGGAAAGAACTGATCCCAGCCATAAAAGCTGCAAGGACGTGTGCGGACATTGCGTGTGTCCGCTATGACAGGCACATTGTCCATCCTCCCTCCCAGAAGCCTGGAAGGGATGAGAGAGCCAAGCCTATGGGTACGTAGCCTAAACCTCGCAGCACACACACCAATGGATTAACGGACTGCTGAATGTATTCATATTTTCAATATTATGTCTGTCTCTGATAAGCTTCCCAGGAAAGGGCTGAAAATAGCCCATATGAATATATGTAGCCTTAGAAATAAGGTTCATGAAATCAATAATTTGCTAACATCAGATAACATTCATATATTAGACATTTCTGAGACTCACTTAGATAATTCATTTGATGATACATCAGTAGCAAAACTGTCACGCCCTGACCTTTTTCACCGGTCCTTGTGCTTGTCTCCGCCCCCTACAGGTGTGCCCATCTCCCTTATTATCCCCTGTGTATTTATACCTGTGTTCTCTGTCTGTTTTTGCCAGTTTGTCTTGTTCGTTCAAGCTTACAAGCAGTTTTCCTGTCAGCTCCTATCGTTTCCCAGACTCTTTTTGCTCGTCCTTCCGGTTTTGACCTTTGCCTGTTCTGACCCTGCACCCTCCCACCTGACCTCTCTGCCTGACCCTGACCCTGAGCCTGCCTACCATCCTGTACCTTTGCCTTACCCTGGATTTTCGACCCCTGCCTGCCTTGACCTGTCTTTGCCTGCCCCTGTTTGCTACAATAAACAGGGTTACTTCGACAGTCTGCATCTGGGTCTTACTGTAAGGGTTTTCCTGTGGTGAAGGAGAAGCGGACCAAAATGCAGCGTGGTGGTTATTCATGTTCTTTAATAAAGGAACTCGACATGGAATAACTAACAAAACAATAAATGTGCGAAAACCCAAACAGTCCTATCTGGTGTAAAACAGAGACAGGAACAATCACCCACAAACACACAGTGAAACCCAGGCTACCTAAGTATGATTCTCAATCAGAGACAACTAATGACACCTGCCTCTGATTGAGAACCATACTAGGCCCAAACATAGAAATACCCAAAACCTAGAAAAACAAACATAGACTGCCCACCCAACTCACGCCCTGACCATACTAAATAAATACAAAACAAAGGAAAATAAAGGTCAGAACGTGACACTTACCTTGATTCTTGAAAAAAACAAGGATATAACATTTATAGAAGAGACAGAAATGCTTATGGGGGAGGAGTTGCTGTATATATATATATATATATTCAGGGCCATATCCCTGTAATGCTTAGAGAAGATCTTATGTCAAGTGTTATTGAAGTGTTGTGGTTGCAGGTTCACTTGGCACATCTAAAGCCTTTTCTTCTGGGGTGTTGTATATAGGCCACCAAGTGCTAACAGTCAGTATCTAAATAGTGTATGTGATGTAAACAGAGATGTCTACTTTCTTGGGGCCCTGAATATTGACTGGTTTTCATCAAGCTATCCCATCAAGAGGAAGCTTGTTTTTTTTGTGTATTTTTTTTGTGTGTTGAATTTTAACCCCTTCTTCTCCCCAATTTCGTGGTATCCAATTGTTAGTAGCTACTATCTTGTCTCATTGCTACAACTCCCATACGGGCTCGGGAGAGACGAAGGTTGAAAGTAATGCGTCCTCCGATACACAACCCAACCAGCCGTACAGGGCGCATCCAATCCGGAAGCCAGCTGCACCAATGTGTCGGAGGATACACCGTGCATCTGGCGACCTGGTTAGCGTGCACTGCACCCGGCCCGCCACAGGAGTCGCTGGTGCGCGATGAGACAAGGATATCCCTACCGGCCAAACCCTCCCTAACCCTAACCCGGACAAGTGGTAGATAGAAAGTGGTAGATAGGGCCTCCCGGGTGGTTGCTGTTTAATAATGGAACTGAACACTGATTAACACTGATTAACAAAACACAGAGAACAACCAAATCAGTTCTGTCTGCTGCAGACACAAAAACAGAAAGCAAACACCCACAACCAAAATGGGGAAAACAGGCTACCTAGGTATTATTCTCAATTAGAGACAACGAATGACACCTGCCTCTGATTGAGAACCATACTAGGCCAAACACATAGAAATATAACATAGAAAAAAGAACATAGACTACCCACCCCAACTCACGCCCTGACCAACCTAACACAAAGACATAAAAAAGGAACTAAGGTCAGAACGTGACAGCTGGATAGAAAGTGCTGGAAAGAAAGTGGTAAATAGAAAGGGATGGATACATAGGGGTGGATAGAATGGTATGGACAGAAAGTGGTGGATAGAAAGGGGTTTGTTAACTTGGCTTTCGAAGACCTTAGAAAGGCAGGGTAGGATAGATATAGGTCTGTAGCAGTTTGGGTCAAGAGTGTCCCCCCACTTTAAAGAGGGGGATGACCGCAGCTGCTTTCCAATCTTTGGGAATCTCAGACAACACGGAAGAGAGGTTGAACAGGCTAGTAATAGGGGTGGCAACAATTTCAGCAGATAATTTTAGAAAGAAAGGGACCAGATTGTCTAGCCCGGCTGATTTGTAGGGGTCCAGATTTTGCAGCTCTTTCAGAACATCAGCTGACTGGATTTGGGAGAAGGAGACATGGGGAAGACTTGGGCGAGTTGCTATGGGGGGTGCAGTGCTGTTGACCGGAGTAGGGGTTGCCAGGTGGAAAGCACAGCCAGCCGTAGAAAAATGCTAATTGAAATGCTCAATTACAGTGGATGTATCAGTGGTGACAGTGTTTCCTATCTTTTCTATCCACCCCTTTCTATCCACCCCTTTCTATCCACCCCTTTCTATCCATGCCTTTCTATCCACCACTTTCTATCCACCCCTTTCTACTTTCTATCCACCCCTTTCTATCCACCCCTTTCTATCCACCCTTTCCACCCCTTTCTATCCACCCCTTTCTATCCACCCCTTTCTATCCAACCCTTTCTATCCATGCCTTTCTATCCACCCCTTTCTATCCACCCCTTTCTATCCACCACTTTCTATCCACCCCTTTCTATCCACCCCTTTCTATCCACCCCTTTCTATCCACCCCTTTCTATCCACCCCTTTCTATCCACCACTTTCTATCCATCCCTTTCTATCCAACACTTTCTATCCATCCCTTTCTATCCATCCCTTTCTATCCAACACTTTCTATCCATGCCTTTCTATCCACCACTTTCTATCCACCACTTTCTATCCACCACTTTCTATCCACCTCTCTGCTATGCAATCTGGTTTCAGAGCTGGTCATGGGTGCACCTCAGCCACGCTCAAGGTCTTAAACGATATCTTAACCGCCATCGATAAGAAACATTACTGTGCAGCCGTATTCATTGATCTGGCCAAGGCTTTCGACTCTGTCAATCACCACATCCTCATCGGCAGACTCGACAGCCTTGAGTTCTCAAATGATTGCCTCACCTGGTTCACCAACTACTTCTCTGATAGAGTTCAGTGTGTCAAATCGGAGGGTCTGCTGTCCGGACCTCTGGCAGTCTCTAAGGGGGTGCCACAGGGTTCAATTCTTGGACCGACTCTCTTCTCTGTATACATCAATGATGTCGCTCTTGCTGCTGGTGAGTCTCTGATCCACCTCTACGCAGACGACACCATTCTGTATACTTCCGGCCCTTCTTTGGACATTGTGTTAACAACCCTCCAGACAAGCTTCAATGCCATACAACTCTCCTTCCGTGGCCTCCAATAGCTCTTAAATACAAGTAAAACTAAATGCATGCTCTTCAATCGATCGCTGCCTGCACCTGCCCGCCTGTCCAACATCACTACTCTGGACAGCTCTGACTTAGAATATGTGGACAACTACAAATACCTAGGTGTCTGGTTAGACTGTAAACTCTCCTTCCAGACCCACATCAAACATCTCCAATCCAAAGTTAAATCTAGAATTTGCTTCCTATTTCGCAACAAAGCATCCTTCACTCATGCTGCCAAACATACCCTTGTAAAACTGACCATCCTACCAATCCTCGACTTCGGCGATGTCATTTACAAAATAGCCTCCAATACCTTACTCAACAAATTGGATGCAGTCTATCACAGTGCCATCCGTTTTGTCACCAAAGCCCCATATACTACCCACCATTGCGACCTGTACGCTCTTATTGACTGGCCCCCGCTTCATACTCGTCGCCAAACGAGCTCCATGACATCTACAAGACCCTGTTAGGTAAAGTCCCCCCTTATCTCAGCTCGCTGGTCACCATAGCATCACCCACCTGTAGCACGCGCTCCAGCAGGTATATCTCTCTGGTCACCCCCAAAACCAATTATTTCTTTGGCCGTCTCTCCTTCCAGTTCTCTGCTGCCAATGACTGGAACAAACTAGAAAATTATTTGAAACTGGAAACACTTATCTCCCTCACTAGCTTTAAGCACCAGCTGTCAGAGAAGCTCACAGATTACTACACCTGTACATAGCCCACCTATAATTTAGCCCAAACAACTACCTCTTTCCCTACTGTATTTATTTTATTTATTTTGCTCCTTTGCACCCCATTATTTTTATTTCTACTTTGCACATTCTTCCACTGCAAATCCACCATTCCAGTGTTTTACTTGCTATATTGTATTTACTTTGCCACCATGGCCTTTTTTGCCTTTACCTCCCTTATCTCACCTCATTTGCTCACATCGTATATAGACTTGTTTCTACTGTATTATTGACTGTATGTTTGTTTTACTCCATGTGTAACTCTGTGTCATTGTATGTGTCGAACTGCTTTGCTTTATCTTGGCTAGGTCAATTGTAAATTGGTTAAATAAAGGTTAAATAAATAAATAGAAAGGGGTGGATAGAAAGGGGTGGATAGAAAGGGATAGATAGAAAGTGGTGGATAGAAAGAAAGTGGTGGATAGAATGGTATGGATAGAAAGTGGTGGATGGAATGGTATGGATAGAAAGTGGTGGATAGAAAGTGCTGGATGGATAGAAAGGGATGGATGGAAAGGGGTGGATAGAAAGTGGTGGATAGAAAGTGCTGGATGGATAGAAAGGGATGGATGGAAAGGGATGGATGGAAAGTGCTGGATGGATAGAAAGTGGTGGATAGAAAGTGCTGGATGGATAGAAAGGGATGGATGGAAAGGGGTGGATAGAAAGTGGTGGATGGATAGAAAGTGGTGGATGGACAGAAAGGGATGGATGGAAAGGGGTGGATAGAAAGTGGTGAATAGAAAGTGGTGGATAGAAAGGGATAGATAGAAAGGGATAGATAGAAAGGGATAGATAGAAAGTGGTGGATAGAAAGGTATGGATAGAATGGTATGGATAGAATGGTATGGATAGAATGGTATGGATAGAAAGGGGTGGATAGACAGGGAAGGATAGAAAGTGGTGGATAGAAAGGGATGGATAGAAAGTGGTGGATAGAATGGTATGGATAGGGGTGGATAGAAAGGGGTGGATAGAAAGGGATGGATAGAAAGGGATGGATAGAAAGTGATGGATAGAAAGTGTGGATGGAAAGGGATGGATAGAAAGGGATGGATAGAAAGGGATGGATAGAAAGTGATGGATAGAAAGGGATGGATAGAAAGGGATGGATAGAAAGTGGTGGATAGAAAGTGGTGGATAGAAAGTGGTGGATAGAAAGGGATGGATAGAAAGGGATGGATAGAAAGGATGGATAGAAAGGGATGGATAGAAAGTGGTGGATAGAAAGTGGTGGATAGAAAGGGATGGATAGAAAGGGATGGATAGAAAGTGGTGGATAGAAAGGGATGGATAGAAAGTGGTGGATAGAAAGGGATGGATAGAAAGGGATGGATAGAAAGGGATGGATAGAAAGGGATGGATAGAAAGTGGTGGATAGAAAGGGATGGATAGAAAGTGGATGGATAGAAAGTGTGGATAGAAAGGGATGGATAGAAAGGGATGGATAGAAAGTGGTGGATAGAAAGTGGATGGATAGAAAGGGATGGATAGAAAGTGGTGGATAGAAAGTGTTGGATAGAAAGGGATGGATAGAAAGGGATGGATAGAAAGGGATGGATAGAAAGGGATGGATAGAAAGTGGTGGATAGAAAGGGATGGATAGAAAGGGGTGGATAGAAAGGGGTGGATAGAAAGGGGTGGATAGAAAGGGGTGGATAGAAAGTGGTGGATAGAAAGGGGTGGATAGAAAGGGATGGATAGAAAGTGGTAGATAGAAAGTGTTGGATAGAAAGGGATGGATATAAAGTGGTGGATAGAAAGTGTTGGATAGATAGAAAGGGGTGGATAGACAGGGATGGATAGAAAGTGCTGATAGAAAGTGCTGGATAGAAAGGGGTGGATAGAAAGGGGTGGATAGAAAGGGGTGGATAGAAAGGGATGGATAGAAAGGGGTGGATAGAAAGAAAGGGGTGGATAGAAAGAAAGGGGTGGATAGACAGGGATGGATAGAAAGTGCTGATAGAAAGTGCTGGATAGAAAGTGCTGATAAGAAAGGGGTGGATAGAAAGGGGTGGATAGAAAGGGGTGGATAGAAAGGGGTGGATAGAAAGGGGTGGATAGAAAGGGGTGGATAGAAAGGGATGGATAGAAATGGGTGGATAGAAAGAAAGGGGTGGATAGACAGGGATGGATAGAAAGTGCTGATAAGAAAGGGGTGGATAGAAAGGGGTGGATAGAAAGGGGTGGATAGAAAGTGGTGGATAGAAAGTGGTGGATAGAAAGTGGTGGATAGAAAGTGGTAGATGGAAAGGGATGGATAGAAAGGGGTGGATAGAAACTGCTAATAGAAAGGGGTGGATAGGAAGGGATAGAAAGTGGTGGCTAGAAAGTGGTGGATAGAAAGGTGTCATGACGTTGGCCTCTTTGGGTATAGCAAGCCCCATCCCCCTCTCCCTGCCTCTCCCTGCCTCCCCCTTTGCCTCCTTCATCTAGGCTGCTGTGGTCAGAGAGACGTCGTAAATTCCTGAGGATCTCCTCATCGATTTTCATGGAGAACAAAGGAATTCCTTCCACCTCACAGAACTTGAGGTACGAACAAATTTCATGTTCCGGAGAAAGTATAAACGATCGGTGAAGAATCCAGCTACGAACTGGTCCGTTTGTCACAACTTGGGGAAGCTCATGGGAGACGGTGTGGCAACATTACCATAACGCTGTTTATATAATAGCCTCAGATATGAGGTTCACATCTAATTGTTGTATAAGATGAATGAGTGAGTATGATACTGTTTGTATATGGTGTAATATGATTTGACTGTTTAATGATTTGAAGTAAATCAGAGGACCGCCCCTGAGCCCAGTTAGGGTCAGACATCCTGGGACAGCCCTTTTCGGCCCTTCTGAATAAAACCCCCACTCGGGTTTTCTATCAGGAGACCGAGCTTACCTCAATCAGACTGGCGGCTCTGGCTGCTCCATGAAGGCTGGCGGCTCTGGCTGCTCCATGCAGGCTGGCGGCTCTGGCTGCTCCATGCAGGCTGGCGGCTCTGGCTGCTCCATGCAGGCTGGCGGCTCTGGCTGCTCCATGCAGGCTGGCGGCTCTGGCTGCTCCATGCAGGCTGGCGGCTCTGGCTGCTCCATGCAGGCTGGCGGCTCTGGCTGCTCCATGCAGGCTGGCGGCTCTGGCTGCTCCATGCAGGCTGGCGGCTCTGGCTGCTCCATGCAGGCTGGCGGCTCTGGCTGCTCCATGCAGGCTGGCGGCTCTGGCTGCTCCATGCAGGCTGGCGGCTCTGGCTGCTCCATGCAGGCTGGCGGCTCTGGCTGCTCCATGCAGGCTGGCGGCTGGCTGCTCCATGCAGGCTGGCGGCTCTGGCTGCTCCATGCAGGCTGGCGGCTCTGGCTGCACCATGCAGGCTGGCGGCTCTGGCTGCACCATGCAGGCTGGCGACTCTGGCTGCTCCATGCAGGCTGGCGACTCTGGCTGCACCATGCAGGCTGGCGACTCTGGCTGCACCATGCAGGCTGGCGACTCTGGCGGCTCCATGCAGGCTGGCGACTCTGGCGGCACCATGCAGGCTGGCGACTCTGGCTGCACCATGCAGGCTGGCGACTCTGGCTGCACCATGCAGGCTGGCTGCACCATCTGGCGGCTCTGGCTGCATGCAGGCTGGCGACTCTGGCTGCTCCATGCAGGCTGGCGACTCTGGCTGCTCCATGCAGGCTGGCGACTCTGGCGGCTCCATGCAGGCTGGCGACTCTGGCGGCTCCATGCAGGCTGGCGACTCTGGCGGCTCCATGCAGGCTGGCGACTCTGGCGGCTCCATGCAGGCTGGCGACTCTGGCGGCTCCATGCAGGCTGGCGACTCTGGCGGCTCCATGCAGGCTGGCGACTCTGGCGGCTCCATGCAGGCTGGCGACTCTGGCGGCTCCATGCAGGCTGGCGACTCTGGCGGCTCCATGCAGGCTGGCGACTCTGGCGGCTCCATGCAGGCTGGCGACTCTGGCGGCTCCATGCAGGCTGGCGACTCTGGCGGCTCCATGCAGGCTGGCGACTCTGGCGGCTCCATGCAGGCTGGCGACTCTGGCGGCTCCATGCAGGCTGGCGACTCTGGCGGCTCCATGCAGGCTGGCGACTCTGGCGGCTCCATGCAGGCTGGCGACTCTGGCGGCTCCATGCAGGCTGGCGACTCTGGCGGCTCCATGCAGGCTGGCGACTCTGGCGGCTCCATGCAGGCTGGCGACTCTGGCGGCTCCATGCAGGCTGGCGACTCTGGCGGCTCCATGCAGGCTGGCGGCTCTGGCGGCTCCATGCAGGCTGGCGGCTCTGGCGGCTCCATGCAGGCTGGCGGCTCTTTGCAGACTGGCAGCTTCTTGTAGACTGGCAGCTCTGGCAGCTCCTTGCAGACTGACAGCTCTGGCGGCGCTGAACAGGCGGGAGACTCCGGCAGCGCTGTAGAGTTTGAAAGGCTCTGGCAGCGCTGGACTGAGGAGCTCTGGCGCCTCTGGAATGAGGGGCTCTGGCGCCTCTGGACTGAGGGGCTCTGGCGCCTCTGGACTGAGGGGCTCTGGCGCCTCTGGACTGAGGGGCTCTGGCGCCTCTGGACTGAGGGGCGGGAGCTCTAGCAGCGCCGGACAGGCGGGAGACTCCAGCTGCGCTGGAGAGGAGGAAGGCTCTAGCAGCGCTGGACAGGCAAGACGCACTATAGGCCTGATGCGTGGTGCTGGCACTGGTGGTACTGGGACGAGGACACGCACCTCAGGGCGAGTGCGGGGAGGAGAAACAGGGAGAACTGGGCTCTGGACACGCATAGGAAGCCTGGTGCGGGGGGCTGCCACCCGAGGGCTGGTGCGTGTAGGTGGCACTGGATAGACCGGACCGTGCAGGTGCACTGGAGCTCTTGAGCACCGAGCCTGCCCAACCTTACCTGGCTCGATGCCCGCTCTAGCCCGGCCGATAAGAGGAGCTGGTATGTACCGCACCGGGCTATGCACCCGCACTGGAGACACTGTGCGCTCCACAGCGTAACACGGTGCCTGCCCGGTCTCTCTCGCTCTCCGGTAAGCACAGGAAGTTGGCGCAGGTCTCCTACCTGGCGTCGCCATACTCCCTGTGTGCCTCCCCCCAATACATTTTTGGGGCTGACTCTCGGGCATCCTACCACACCGCCGTGCTCACTTCGCCAACCTCATTCTCCTGTAACCTTCCTCACACTGCTCCATCGAATCCCAGGCGGGCTCCGGCACTCTCCCTGGGTCGACCGCCCACCTGTCTATCTCTTCCCAAGTTTTGTAGTCCAGATTCTGCTCCCATGTCCCGAAATCCTGACATCGCTGCCTCTCCTGCTCCTCGTAATGCTGCCTCTCTGCTTTCGCTGCCTCCAGCTCCTCTGCTTTGGGGCGGCGATATTCCCCTGGCTCTGCGCAGGGTCCTTTTCCGTCCAACTCGTCCTCCCAAGTCCATGAGTCTTGTGATGCTGGCTGCTTCTCCTGCTGTTGCTGCTTGTCACCACGCCGCTTGGTCCTGTTGTGGTGGGTGGTTCTGTAACGGTTTTATTCTGGTGAAAGAGAGACGGACCAAAACGCAGCATGGTTATATCTCATGGTTCTTTAATAACGAAACTATACATGAATAAACTACAAAACAATAAAAATGAAAATGAAAACCCGAAAACAGTCCCGTGTGGTACAAACACTGACACAGGAGAAAACCACCCAGAAAACCCAACACAAAACAGGCTACCTAAATATGGTTCCCATTCAGAGACAATACCTAACACCTGCCTCTGATTGAGAACCATATCAGGCCAAACACAGAAACAGACAAACTAGACACACAACATAGAATGCCCACCCAGCTCACGTCCTGACCAACACTAAAACAAGGAAAACACACAAGAACTATGGTCAGAACGTGACAACTAATGTGAGATAATGTAAATAATTAATTAATTCGAAGACTAATTGATCAGATAAAATATCTGAAAGGTTATTTTAGGAAATTATAACTTTGGAATCTGAATATTTTTCCTTGGTGCCCCGACTTCCTAGTTAATCACATTTACATGATTAATCAGTCTAATTGCGTAATACTAATTACAGAGAATCTTTGATCAAAAACTGTGTCTTCAGTTTAATGATAGTAAAGACAATTTACATTTGTGGTGCACCCTGTGAGGAATCTAATATAGAATTAGACTTTGCTGTGGAATTCTATATATCAATTGTGCAAACAGAATGCTTTGTATACATTCAAATTGGTTGTATGTGTGTTCCCATTTGAAGAGGCTACAGAGCGCCTCCGGTAGGTGTTTTTAATGTTAGAGCAACGAGTGATAAATTCCAGATTTAGTCCGTTAGGCCAAACGGTACTATTTTTCTGTTGGTCAATATTAACTTCTAGAGCCAGAAAGGTTAAAAATTAGAAGATATTCGTTAGGTGACCGGGCCGAAGTATTTTTGTCCGCCTACCGCACTAAACCTGTGTGGACTGACTAGAGGCATATCCGTATTATGTGCCGTGTCGCTCTGGTCAACATAACGCTAGCAAAGTATGCCAAATGGGTTCCTGTGAAACGTCACTAGCAAACCCACCTTTGCCATGGTGAGAGGACCCTATTTTGTGCTTAGAACGTGATATTTCTGAACAATGTAGGATTACGAGATGCTAAACTAACAGAGGGGGAGAACATTTTTCACTTCCTGTGTTCCGTTTAAAATCTTCTGCCTTGCGCGACGGAAGTCCCGCCCTTTGTACCGTTTGATTTCAGCATTCTGCATCACTGGTGGTGAAGAATCGCAAGTCCATCTTTTAAAAGAACGGTTGGAAATCCAAACGTGGATCACGTTAAAGTGTACCATAGTGGTAAATGTACCTAACATTACCTTTATGACAATCCAGCAATCTCAATTGCTTGGGTATTATCGTCTCATTCAATATATTTATTTAAATTGTCAAACATACCTTTCTAGGTTCTTCCAATTAAACGAGACACCTTAAACTTTGCAATAGTAACCTAGATGAACCAACTTCCCAGGTTAATTTAAAGTTTAATACCCAGATAGCCTATCCAGGTATGATTAATCATTATCATTGATTAATTCAATTTGCTTTTGCAAATTCATTCACGTCCAATGTCCACAGTACTGTCCAGTACTGATGGTTCATTAATGTCTATAAATAGATTAAAATCGTCTTTGCAGCTCCCAATATATTCCAAAACCAAACTGGAAAATTAGGAAAAACATTTTTTCCTTTCAAAATGTTCTAATAATGTGCAAGCTCCCAGGGTGGGTAGTTCCCACTCGCCCGATAATTAGTGAACCTCCACCCGCAGATGGATTGATCTCTGACCTCAGCAGCGATACCAACCCTAATTATGCCATTAGTGGAAAAGCAGACAACAACGCTTTCCAAAATCAACCATATCGGGTGCAGGCCTCGTAAAGGTTCTTTCCAGTCTAGCCCTGATGTCTTGCCATCCGAGATTGGTGGATAGAAAGGGGTGGATAGAAAGGGATGGATAGAATGTGGGGGATAGAAAGTGGTGGATAGAAAGTGGTGGATAGAAAGGGGTGGATAGAAAGGGATGGATAGAAAGTGGTGGATAGAAAGGGATGGATAGTGTTCATAGTAAGTATAGCATCATGCTTTTGGGATATGTATCTTTTCAGATTCCACAATGATTCTTTAGTTGTGGTCATTACATCTCCACACTCCCTCTCTTCTTTGATGTGATCATTACATCACCACACTCCCTCTCTTCTTTGATGTGATCATTACATCACCACACTCCCTCTCTTCTTTGATGTGATCATTACATCACCACACTCCCTCTCTTCTTTGATGTGATCATTACATCACCACACTCCCTCTCTTCTTTGATGTGATCATTACATCACCACACTCCCTCTCTTCTTTGATGTGATCATTACATCACCACACTCCCTCTCTTCTTTGATGTGATCATTACATCACCACACTCCCTCTCTTCTTTGATGTGATCATTACATCACCACACTCCCTCTCTTGCTCTTGGTCTACATCTTTCTAAGTCACCCTGATTGAGCACGTGTGTTTTATCAGTATCTTTATGAAAATATTTAGACAATAGCTGAAGCAAGGGGCTATAGATAGCAGCACAAAAGTAGACTACAAATGCATGCTGGGCCGGACATGCCCTGAGCTGGTGAAGTGAGTGCTACCAACGCTTCAGCTTTTGGGAATCTCGCTCCATGCCTCAGTCAAATTGGGCACCCTCAGCTCCAGCTCTGCTTCACTCACATACTCTGGTACATAAGCACAAAATAGTCAACCCAAGTCGAAGCTCTTTTTCTTTCGTTCTACCTTTCATCTCACACACATACAGGCACGCACGCACACACACACACACACTCACACAAATGCACATGAGAAATGCAGAGATTAAACGTTTGGGCTTTATTTGGATTCATAAATCATGACTTGAATTGAAAATACTTTTGTATTTCTGTTCTTTTTCCCTCGTTGTCTTTGCCTATATATTTTACTTATTGTCCTCCATGGTTTTGTTGATCCAGCTAAGGTATTTAGCCACACGGGTGTACACTCCATATCTACCAGTCTGCCCACAACCCACACCCCAACTGACAATACCTGCAGCCCAAAACCGTTTAGTAATACTATCCTTCAAGACATACGCCCCTCCACTGTCCCCCGTACAGGAGTCCTTGCCCCCCTCAGGTACTCCGGCACAGAACATGTTGTCTGTCAGAACAGGGATTGTCTCTGTTGGCGTTGCTGCTTTTGCTCTGTTGACAGAGTCTTGGCACTCATCCTCTTTCACTACTGGTAGGAGTATGTACCTGAGATCGTTGGCAATGATTTCCTCTTCTTTCATGCCAAAGCCTGACACCATACTGATAAGGGATAGAGGTCAGGGAAGAGGTCAAGGAGTTACTCAGAAAACTATTGCCTTACATTCGTTAGCTTACCAAAGAACATTGATGTACTGAGGACTGCTAAGGACTAGTTGTGCAGTTACGATACTTTAGATTTTACAATTGAATTTAAGGATGTGAAAAAGAAGTCATGAAATTTGTAGGTTGCACCCTTGGCGCATTGACTACTTCCATGATAAGAATGAACACATTATGAAATGTGGGTCTATCTATCCCTTCTATCGATCCCTTCTATCTATCCCTTCTATCTATCCCTTCTATCTATCCCTTCTATCGATCCCTTCTATTTATCCCTTCTATCTATCCCTTCTATCGATCCCTTCTATCGATCCCTTCTATCTATCCCTTCTATCTATCCCTTCTATCGATCCCTTCTATCTATCCCTTCTATCTATCCCTTCTATCTATCCCTTCTATCGATCCCTTCTATCTATCCCTTCTATCTATCCCTTCTATCTATCCCTTCTATCGATCCCTTCTATCTATCCCTTCTATCTATCCCCTTCTATCTATCCTATCCCTTCTATCGATCCCTTCTATCTATCCCTTCTATCTATCCCTTCTATCTATCCCTTCTTATCACTATCGATCCCTTCTATCTATCCCTTCTATCGATCCCTTCTATCTATCCCTTCTATCGATCCCTTCTATCTATCCCTTCTATCTATCTATCTATCCCTTCTATCTATCCCTTCTATCTATCCCTTCTATCTATCCCTTCTATCCCTTCTATCTATCCCTTCTATCGATCCCTTCTATCTATCCCTTCTATCTAACCCTTCTATCGATCCCTTCTATCGATCCCTTCTATATCCCTATCCCTTCTATCTATCCCTTCTATCTATCCCTTCTATCGATCCCTTCTATCTATCCCTTCTATCTATCCCTTCTATCTATCCCTTCTATCGATCCCTTCTATCTATCCCTTCTATCTATCCCTTCTATCTATCCCTTCTATCGATCCCTTCTATCTATCCCTTCTATCTATCCCTTCTATCTATCCCTTCTATCTATCCCTTCTATCTATCCCTTCTATCGATCCCTTCTATCTATCCCTTCTATCTATCCCTTCTATCTATCCCTTCTATCTATCCCTTCTATCTATCCCTTCTATCTATCCCTTCTATCTATCCCTTCTATCGATCCCTTCTATCTATCCCTTCTATCTATCCCTTCTATCTACCCCTTCTATCTACCCCTTCTATCTATCCCTTCTATCGATCCCTTCCTCTTTGTGTTCTTATTGATGTCTTTAATAATATAAACAATTGATGTTCAGCTTTCTCATTTTCAATAAAGAACAGGACAAGTCTGGCTCTCACCCCATCTGGCCAATGTTGTAAGTAGCGTTCTCTGGTGGCAGACACAATGGCATGATGGCAGCGTGGAATGTGAGTGGTTGTTGGAGTTTTATCAGGGCGATGTCATGATTGTAGTTTGCACCCTCTGTGTTTTTGTATTCAGGGTGGGGGTGGAGGGAGGCGACTCCAAGAGGGGTGAGCTTTGCTAGTTTTTCTGCATCATTGTCTCCCACAAAAACCTTGAAACGAAAACATAATTCAACTTCAGTATAGATCTTCAACTTCTTCAAATCTGACATCACTGAAGGACTTCTACACACGTAATTTGAACATTAGCTTGTGGTAGCTTTACCAAAGTACTGAAGACTTCTCTTTGCCTGTTGTTAACCCAGATATTTAAGTTGACTATACCTTTAAAAACATAAGCAGGAAATTTGTTCTACAGTGTCCAATGAATTGATTGATGGGTGTGTCACAATCTACCTACCCGAACTTTCTCCTTTAGCACAAGTTTGCCCTGATGCACCAGGTTATGAGCTGCAGTCATGATCCAGCGGTCCCCGATCACCATGGCCCCTCCTCTGCCTCCGTCCACACTGAGCAGCACCTGCCAGGGGATGGTTTTGTCTGGGGCATTGTCTCCCCCCATGATCCTCTGAAAGCCTGAGATGGACATTGTGGGCTGACCACAGACTGGGGGTGGGGGGTAAAGTAGTGTCGAGGGTCACACAAATAGATACAGGATGGTATTTGATGGATATGGTAAAGAAAATGATACATAAGGAGTTACCTGGGATACATGAGGGAATGACAGGGGTGTCAAGGTTGTCTCTCCATGTTCTATCTGCTGCACAAGTGTAGCTCACTGAAGGACAGACAGACAGACAGACAGACAGACAGACAGACAGACAGACAGACAGACAGACAGACAGACAGACAGACAGACAGACAGACAGACAGACAGACAGACAGACAGACAGACAGACAGACAGACAGACAGACAGTGGTTGTCAACACAAATGAAATAAAAACACATTATTGTTTAGTGAGCAAATGTGTGTGACTGATGAAGGACAGTTAAAACATCTCACCAGTTGCTCCTCCAAGGAGTGAGTAGAATGGTTCATTGCAGTGGTACTGAATGACGGAGAGGTGCTGGTTCTGAGAGCCAGATATGAACCTTACGCCTCCATTCAACAATTCTTCAGGTTCCCCACAGTCAATTACTGCACAGGAGAATGGGAGAGAGAAAGAGAGAGACAGAGAGACAGAGAAACCAAAATACATCTGTGCTTAATATGGAACTTGACTCATGGGAATGTATTAGGTTGTAATCATAGAAATATAATCAATTTCTATGGTTGTAACTCACTGTGGCACTCAGGGAGGGAGAGGTGCCACTGTCCATTCTTTTGACACATGGAGGCATAGCTTTTGATTTCCCTGCCATCCTGAGAGAGAGAGAGAGAGAGAGAGAGAGAGAGAGAGAGAGAGAGAGAGAGAGAGAGAGAGAGAGAGAGAGAGAGAGAGAGAGAGAGAGAGAGAGAGAGAGAGAGAGAGAGTATAAACAAGAGAAAGAGGGTGAAGGAAGTATGATGTAAGAGATAAGAGGCAGGGTAAAAAGGGATTGTTTAATCTCACCATCATTAGTTTGTAGCCAGGGTCACAGCGGACTTGGATGTAGTCTCTGTAATAGTACTGGGGAAAGTTTGGGGTGACTCTTCCATTGGTGATAGAACTGGGTGAAGCACACTGCACCCCTATGAACAACAACACACATATCAGGATTTCAGACCAGGGCCTTTTTAGTTAGGCTTCAACTTTGACCTGCATTCTCTGCTTTACTTCCAGGAGGTTTTACCTTCTCACCTGTTTTGCCCTTCACCAGTTTGCATCTGCTCTTCCTTCATACTCTCCCTTGCTCTGTCTTTCTCCCTCTCCTCTTTCATTATTTCCCTCTACCTCTGTTCTCCCTCTCTATGCATTTCCTCCTCCCTCTCTCACTCTGAGTAGTGTAGTGCAGGCTCCAGCCCTGGCTCAGACCAGCCCAGTCAGTGTGGTAGTCTAGCTGGACAGTGTAAGAGTTAGTGGGCATTAGTCCAGGACTCTTCCCTCCACACAGCTTCTGGGGTTCCTTGTCGGGGATGGACACCTGGGCGAGGCAGAGGAGAGATCAAACACTGTAAACAAACACAAAGCATGCTGTCCTGAACACACACACATGCATGAACACACACATGAACAAACACACACATGCAATACTTAATTAATGTACACATGCAATACTCAATACTTAACATTAATGTACTCTATGCAGTGCTGAGGACATTAAAAATATGTGACAAGTGGTCAGGGCATTGTATAGTGTTACCTGTCACCAGTGGGCAGGGCATTGTATAGTGTTACCTGTAACCAGTGGTCAGGGCATTGCACAGTGTTACCTGTAACCAGTGGTCAGGGCATTGTATAGTGTTACCTGTAACCAGTGGTCAGGGCATTGTATAGTGTTACCTGTAACCAGTGGTCAGGGCATTGTATAGTGTTACCTGTAACCAGTGGTCAGGGCATTGTATAGTGTTACCTGTAACCAGTGGTCAGGGCATTGTATAGTGTTACCTGTAACCAGTGGTCAGGGCATTGCACAGTGTTACCTGTAACCAGTGGTCAGGGCATTGTATAGTGTTACCTGTAACCAGTGGTCAGGGCATTGTATAGTGTTACCTGTAACCAGTGGTCAGGGCATTGTATAGTGTTACCTGTAACCAGTGGTCAGGGCATTGTATAGTGTTACCTGTAACCAGTGGTCAGGGCAGTGCACACTGTTGCCTGTAACCAGTGGTCAGGGCAGTGTACAGTGTTACCTGTAACCAGTGGTAAGGGCATTGTACAGTGTTACCTGTAACCAGTGGTTAGGGCATTGTACAGTGTTACCTGTAACCAGTGGTCAGGGCAGTGTATAGTGTTACCTGTAACCAGTGGTCAGGGCATTGTACACTGTTACCTGTAACCAGTGGTCAGGGCATTGTACAGTGTTACCTGTAACCAGTGGTAAGGGCATTGTACAGTGTTGCCTGTAACCAGTGGTCAGGGCATTGTACAGTGTTACCTGTAACCAGTGGTCAGGGCAGTGTACAGTGTTACCTGTAACCAGTGGTCAGGGCATTGTACAGTGTTACCTGTAACCAGTGGTCAGGGCATTGTACAGTGTTACCTGTAACCAGTGGTCAGGGCAGTGTACAGTGTTACCTGTAACCAGTGGTCAGGGCAGTGCACACTGTTGCCTGTAACCAGTGGTCAGGGCAGTGTACAGTGTTACCTGTAACCAGTGGTCAGGGCATTGTACAGTGTTACCTGTAACCAGTGGTCAGGGCATTGTACAGTGTTACCTGTAACCAGTGGTCAGGGCATTGTACAGTGTTACCTGTAACCAGTGGTCAGGGCATTGCACACTGTTGCCTGTAACCAGTGGTCAGGGCAGTGTACAGTGTTACCTGTAACCAGTGGTAAGGGCATTGTACAGTGTTACCTGTAACCAGTGGTTAGGGCATTGTACAGTGTTACCTGTAACCAGTGGTCAGGGCATTGTGTACAGTGTTACCTGTAACCAGTGGTCAGGGCAGTGCACACTGTTGCCTGTAACCAGTGGTCAGGGCAGTGTACAGTGTTACCTGTAACCAGTGGTAAGGGCATTGTACAGTGTTACCTGTAACCAGTGGTCAGGGCAGTGTACAGTGTTACCTGTAACCAGTGGTCAGGGCAGTGCACACTGTTACCTGTAACCAGTGGTCAGGGCAGTGTACAGTGTTACCTGTAACCAGTGGTAGGGCATTGTACAGTGTTACCTGTAACCAGTGGTCAGGGCAGTGTACAGTGTTACCTGTAACCAGTGGTCAGGGCAGTGCACACTGTTGCCTGTAACCAGTGGTCAGGGCAGTGTACAGTGTTACCTGTAACCAGTGGTCAGGGCATTGTATAGTGTTACCTGTAACCAGTGCTCAGGGCATTGTATAGTGTTACCTGTAACCAGTGGTCAGGGCATTGTATATTGTTACCTGTAACCAGTGGTTAGGGCATTGTACAGTGTTACCTGTAACCAGTGCTCAGGGCATTGTACAGTGTTACCTGTAACCAGTGGGCAGGCCATTGTACAGTGTTACCTGTAACCAGTGGTCAGGGCATTGTACAGTGTTACCTGTAACCAGTGGTCAGGGCATTGTACAGTGTTACCTGTAACCAGTGGTCAGGGCATTGTACAGTGTTACCTGTAACCAGTGGTCAGGGCATTGTACAGTGTTACCTGTAACCAGTGGTCAGGGCATTGTACAGTGTTACCTGTAACCAGTGGTCAGGGCATTGCACAGTGTTACCTGTAACCAGTGGTCAGGGCATTGTACAATGTTACCTGTAACCAGTGGGCAGGGCATTGTATAGTGTTACCTGTAACCAGTGGTCAGGGCATTGTACAGTGTTACCTGTAACCAGTGGGCAGGGCATTGTACAGTGTTACCTGTAACCAGTGGGCAGGCCATTGTACAGTGTTACCTGTAACCAGTGGTTAGGGCATTGTACAGTGTTACCTGTAACCAGTGGTCAGGGCATTGTACAGTGTTACCTGTAACCAGTGGTCAGGGCATTGCACAGTGTTACCTGTAACCAGTGGTCTGGGCATTGTACAATGTTACCTGTAACCAGTGGGCAGGGCATTGTATAGTGTTACCTGTAACCAGTGGTCAGGGCATTGTACAGTGTTACCTGTAACCAGTGGTCAGGGCATTGCACAGTGTTACCTGTAACCAGTGGTCTGGGCATTGTACAATGTTACCTGTAACCAGTGGGCAGGGCATTGTATAGTGTTACCTGTAACCAGTGGTTAGGGCATTGTACAGTGTTACCTGTAACCAGTGCTCAGGGCATTGTACAGTGTTACCTGTAACCAGTGGGCAGGCCTTTGTACAGTGTTACCTGTAACCAGTGGTTAGGGCATTGTACAGTGTTACCTGTAACCAGTGGTCAGGGCATTGTACAGTGTTACCTGTAACCAGTGGTCAGGGCATTGTACAGTGTTACCTGTAACCAGTGGTCAGAGCATTGCACAGTGTTACCTGTAACCAGTGGTCTGGGCATTGTACAGTGTTACCTGTAACCAGTGGTCAGGGCATTGTACAGTGTTACCTGTAACCAGTGGTCAGGGCATTGTACAGTGTTACCTGTAACCAGTGGTCAGGGCATTGCACAGTGTTACCTGTAACCAGTGGTCTGGGCATTGTACAATGTTACCTGTAACCAGTGGGCAGGGCATTGTATAGTGTTACCTGTAACCAGTGGGCAGGGCATTGTATAGTGTTACCTGTAACCAGTGGGCAGGGCATTGTATAGTGTTACCTGTAACCAGTGGGCAGGGCATTGTATAGTGTTACCTGTAACCAGTGGTCAGGGCAGTGCACACTGTTGCCTGTAACCAGTGGTCAGGGCATTGTATAGTGTTACCTGTAACCAGTGGGCAGGGCATTGTATAGTGTTACCTGTAACCAGTGGGCAGGGCATTGTATAGTGTTACCTGTAACCAGTGGGCAGGGCATTGTATAGTGTTACCTGTAACCAGTGGGCAGGGCATTGTATAGTGTTACCTGTAACCAGTGGGCAGGGCATTGTATAGTGTTACCTGTAACCAGTGGGCAGGGCATTGTATAGTGTTACCTGTAACCAGTGGGCAGGGCATTGTATAGTGTTACCTGTAACCAGTGGTCAGGGCATTGTATAGTGTTACCTGTAACCAGTGGTCAGGGCATTGTACAGTGTTACCTGTAACCAGTGGTCAGGGCATTGTACAGTGTTACCTGTAACCAGTGGGCAGGGCATTGTATAGTGTTACCTGTAACCAGTGGGCAGGGCATTGTATAGTGTTACCTGTAACCAGTGGTCAGGGCATTGTATAGTGTTACCTGTAACCAGTGGTCAGGGCATTGTACAGTGTTACCTGTAACCAGTGGTCAGGGCAGTGTACAGTGTTACCTGTAACCAGTGGTCAGGGCATTGTATAGTGTTACCTGTAACCAGTGGGCAGGGCATTGTATAGTGTTACCTGTAACCAGTGGGCAGGGCATTGTATAGTGTTACCTGTAACCAGTGGTCAGGGCATTGTATAGTGTTACCTGTAACCAGTGGTCAGGGCAGTGCACACTGTTGCCTGTAACCAGTGGTCAGGGCAGTGTACAGTGTACCTGTAACCAGTGGTCAGGGCAGTGTACAGTGTTACCTGTAACCAGTGGTAGGGCATTGTACACTGTTGCCTGTAACCAGTGGTCAGGGCATTGCACAGTGTTACCTGTAACCAGTGGTCAGGGCATTGTATAGTGTTACTGTAACCAGTGGTCAGGGCATTGTATAGTGTTACCTGTAACCAGTGGTCAGGGCATTGTATAGTGTTACTGTAACCAGTGGTCAGGGCATTGTATAGTGTTACCTGTAACCAGTGGTCAGGGCATTGTATAGTGTTACCTGTAACCAGTGGTCAGGGCAGTGCACACTGTTGCCTGTAACCAGTGGTCAGGGCAGTGTACAGTGTTACCTGTAACCAGTGGTAAGGGCATTGTACACTGTTGCCTGTAACCAGTGGTCAGGGCATTGTACAGTGTTACCTGTAACCAGTGGTCAGGGCAGTGTACAGTGTTACCTGTAACCAGTGGTCAGGGCATTGTACAGTGTTACCTGTAACCAGTGGTTAGGGCATTGTACAGTGTTACCTGTAACCAGTGGTCAGGGCAGTGTACAGTGTTACCTGTAACCAGTGGTCAGGGCAGTGCACACTGTTGCCTGTAACCAGTGGTCAGGGCAGTGTACAGTGTTACCTGTAACCAGTGGTAAGGGCATTGTACAGTGTTACCTGTAACCAGTGGTCAGAGCAGTGTACAGTGTTACCTGTAACCAGTGGTCAGGGCAGTGTACACTGTTGCCTGTAACCAGTGGTCAGGGCAGTGTACAGTGTTACCTGTAACCAGTGGTCAGGGCATTGTATAGTGTTACCTGTAACCAGTGATCAGGGCATTGTATAGTGTTACCTGTAACCAGTGATCAGGGCATTGTATAGTGTTACCTGTAACCAGTGGTCAGGGCATTGTACAGTGTTACCTGTAACCAGTGGTCAGGGCATTGTACAGTGTTACCTGTAACCAGTGGTTAGGGCATTGTACAGTGTTACCTGTAACCAGTGGTCAGGGCAGTGTACAGTGTTACCTGTAACCAGTGGTCAGGGCAGTGCACACTGTTGCCTGTAACCAGTGGTCAGGGCAGTGTACAGTGTTACCTGTAACCAGTGGTCAGGGCATTGTACAGTGTTACCTGTAACCAGTGGTCAGGGCATTGCACAGTGTTACCTGTAACCAGTGGTCTGGGCATTGTACAATGTTACCTGTAACCAGTGGGCAGGGCATTGTATAGTGTTACCTGTAACCAGTGGTCAGGGCATTGTACAGTGTTACCTGTAACCAGTGGTCAGGGCATTGTACAGTGTTACCTGTAACCAGTGGGCAGGCCTTTGTACAGTGTTACCTGTAACCAGTGGTCAGGGCATTGTACAGTGTTACCTGTAACCAGTGGTCAGGGCATTGTACAGTGTTACCTGTAACCAGTGGTCAGGGCATTGCACAGTGTTACCTGTAACCAGTGGTCTGGGCATTGTACAATGTTACCTGTAACCAGTGGGCAGGGCATTGTATAGTGGTACCTGTAACCAGTGGGCAGGGCAGTGCACACTGTTACCTGTAACCAGTGGTCAGGGCATTGCATAGTGTTACCTGTAACCAGTGGGCAAGGCATTGTATAGTGTTACCTGTAACCAGTGGGCAGGGCATTGTATAGTGTTACCTGTAACCAGTGGGCAGGGCATTGTATAGTGTTACCTGTAACCAGTGGGCAGGGCATTGTATAGTGTTACCTGTAACCAGTGGGCAGGGCATTGTATAGTGTTACCTGTAACCAGTGGGCAGGGCATTGTATAGTGTTACCTGTAACCAGTGGGCAGGGCATTGTATAGTGTTACCTGTAACCAGTGGGCAGGGCATTGTATAGTGTTACCTGTAACCAGTGGTCAGGGCATTGTACAGTGTTACCTGTAACCAGTGGTCAGGGCATTGTACAGTGTTACCTGTAACCAGTGGGCAGGGCATTGTATAGTGTTACCTGTAACCAGTGGGCAGGGCATTGTATAGTGTTACCTGTAACCAGTGGTCAGGGCATTGTATAGTGTTACCTGTAACCAGTGATCAGGGCATTGTACAGTGTTACCTGTAACCAGTGGTCAGGGCAGTGTACAGTGTTACCTGTAACCAGTGGTCAGGGCATTGTATAGTGTTACCTGTAACCAGTGGGCAGGGCATTGTATAGTGTTACCTGTAACCAGTGGGCAGGGCATTGTATAGTGTTACCTGTAACCAGTGGTCAGGGCATTGTATAGTGTTACCTGTAACCAGTGGTCAGGGCAGTGCACACTGTTGCCTGTAACCAGTGGTCAGAGCAGTGTACAGTGTTACCTGTAACCAGTGGTCAGGGCAGTGTACAGTGTTACCTGTAACCAGTGGTAAGGGCATTGTACACTGTTGCCTGTAACCAGTGGTCAGGGCATTGTACAGTGTTACCTGTAACCAGTGGTCAGGGCATTGTATAGTGTTACCTGTAACCAGTGCTCAGGGCATTGTATAGTGTTACCTGTAACCAGTGGTCAGGGCAGTGCACACTGTTGCCTGTAACCAGTGGTCAGGGCAGTGTACAGTGTTACCTGTAACCAGTGGTCAGGGCAGTGTACAGTGTTACCTGTAACCAGTGGGCAGGGCATTGTACAGTGTTACCTGTAACCAGTGGTAAGGGCATTGTACACTGTTGCCTGTAACCAGTGCACAGGGCATTGTACAGTGTTACCTGTAACCAGTGGTTAGGGCATTGTATAGTGTTACCTGTAACCAGTGGTCAGGGCAGTGTACAGTGTTACCTGTAACCAGTGGTCAGGGCAGTGCACACTGTTGCCTGTAACCAGTGGTCAGGGCATTGTACAGTGTTACCTGTAACCAGTGGTAAGGGCATTGTACAGTGTTACCTGTAACCAGTGGTTAGGGCATTGTACAGTGTTACCTGTAACCAGTGGTCAGGGCAGTGTACAGTGTTACCTGTAACCAGTGGTCAGGGCAGTGCACACTGTTGCCTGTAACCAGTGGTCAGGGCAGTGTACAGTGTTACCTGTAACCACTGGTCAGGGCAGTGTGCAGTGTCACCTGTAACCAGTGGTAAGGGCATTGTACACTGTTGCCTGTAACCAGTGGTCAGGGCAGTGTACAGTGTTACCTGTAACCAGTGGTCTGGGCATTGTATAGTGTTACCTGTAACCAGTGGGCAGGCCATTGTACAGTGTTACCTGTAACCAGTGGTTAGGGCATTGTACAGTGTTACCTGTAACCAGTGCTCAGGGCATTGTACAGTGTTACCTGTAACCAGTGGGCAGGCCATTGTACAGTGTTACCTGTAACCAGTGGTTAGGGCATTGTACAGTGTTACCTGTAACCAGTGGTCAGGGCATTGTACAGTGTTTCCTGTAACCAGTGGTCAGGGCATTGTACAGTGTTAACTGTAACCAGTGGTCAGGGCATTGCACAGTGTTACCTGTAACCAGTGGTCTGGGCATTGTACAATGTTACCTGTAACCAGTGGGCAGGGCATTGTATAGTGTTACCTGTAACCAGTGGTCAGGGCATTGTAAAGTGTTACCTGTAACCAGTGGTCAGGGCATTGTACAGTGTTACCTGTAACCAGTGGTCAGGGCATTGTACAGTGTTACCTGTAACCAGTGGTCTGGGCATTGTACAATGTTACCTGTAACCAGTGGGCAGGGCATTGTATAGTGTTACCTGTAACCAGTGGGCAGGGCATTGTATAGTGTTACCTGTAACCAGTGGGCAGGGCATTGTATAGTGTTACCTGTAACCAGTGGTCAGGGCATTGTATAGTGTTACCTGTAACCAGTGGGCAGGGCATTGTATAGTGTTACCTGTAACCAGTGGGCAGGGCATTGTATAGTGTTACCTGTAACCAGTGGGCAGGGCATTGTATAGTGTTACCTGTAACCAGTGGGCAGGGCATTGTATAGTGTTACCTGTAACCAGTGGTCAGGGCAGTGCACACTGTTGCCTGTAACCAGTGGTCAGGGCATTGCATAGTGTTACCTGTAACCAGTGGTCAGGGCATTGTATAGTGTTACCTGTAACCAGTGGGCAGGGCATTGTATAGTGTTACCTGTAACCAGTGGGCAGGGCATTGTATAGTGTTACCTGTAACCAGTGGGCAGGGCATTGTATAGTGTTACCTGTAACCAGTGGGCAGGGCATTGTATAGTGTTACCTGTAACCAGTGGGCAGGGCATTGTATAGTGTTACCTGTAACCAGTGGTCAGGGCATTGTATAGTGTTACCTGTAACCAGTGGGCAGGGCATTGTATAGTGTTACCTGTAACCAGTGGTCAGGGCATTGTATAGTGTTACCTGTAACCAGTGGGCAGGGCATTGTATAGTGTTACCTGTAACCAGTGGGCAGGGCATTGTATAGTGTTACCTGTAACCAGTGATCAGGGCATTGTATAGTGTTACCTGTAACCAGTGGTCAGGGCATTGTACAGTGTTACCTGTAACCAGTGGTCAGGGCATTGTATAGTGTTACCTGTAACCAGTGGGCAGGCCATTGTACAGTGTTACCTGTAACCAGTGGTTAGGGCATTGTACAGTGTTACCTGTAACCAGTGGTCAGGGCATTGTACAGTGTTACCTGTAACCAGTGGGCAGGGCATTGTACAGTGTTACCTGTAACCAGTGGGCAGGGCATTGTATAGTGTTACCTGTAACCAGTGGGCAGGGCATTGTATAGTGTTACCTGTAACCAGTGGGCAGGGCATTGTATAGTGTTACCTGTAACCAGTGGGCAGGGCATTGTATAGTGTTACCTGTAACCAGTGGTCAGGGCAGTGCACACTGTTGCCTGTAACCAGTGGTCAGGGCATTGCATAGTGTTACCTGTAACCAGTGGTCAGGGCATTGTATAGTGTTACCTGTAACCAGTGGGCAGGGCATTGTATAGTGTTACCTGTAACCAGTGGGCAGGGCATTGTATAGTGTTACCTGTAACCAGTGATCAGGGCATTGTATAGTGTTACCTGTAACCAGTGGGCAGGGCATTGTATAGTGTTACCTGTAACCAGTGGGCAGGGCATTGTATAGTGTTACCTGTAACCAGTGGGCAGGGCATTGTATAGTGTTACCTGTAACCAGTGGGCAGGGCATTGTATAGTGTTACCTGTAACCAGTGGTCAGGGCATTGTATAGTGTTACCTGTAACCAGTGATCAGGGCATTGTATAGTGTTACCTGTAACCAGTGGTCAGGGCAGTGTACAGTGTTACCTGTAACCAGTGGTCAGGGCATTGTATAGTGTTACCTGTAACCAGTGGGCAGGGCATTGTATAGTGTTACCTGTAACCAGTGGGCAGGGCATTGTATAGTGTTACCTGTAACCAGTGATCAGGGCATTGTATAGTGTTACCTGTAACCAGTGGTCAGGGCAGTGTACAGTGTTACCTGTAACCAGTGGGCAGGGCATTGTATAGTGTTACCTGTAACCAGTGGGCAGGGCATTGTATAGTGTTACCTGTAACCAGTGATCAGGGCATTGTATAGTGTTACCTGTAACCAGTGGTCAGGGCAGTGTATAGTGTTACCTGTAACCAGTGGGCAGGGCATTGTATAGTGTTACCTGTAACCAGTGGTCAGGGCATTGTATAGTGTTACCTGTAACCAGTGGGCAGGGCATTGTATAGTGTTACCTGTAACCAGTGGGCAGGGCATTGTATAGTGTTACCTGTAACCAGTGGGCAGGGCATTGTATAGTGTTACCTGTAACCAGTGATCAGGGCATTGTATAGTGTTACCTGTAACCAGTGGTCAGGGCAGTGTACAGTGTTACCTGTAACCAGTAGTCAGGGCATTGTATGGTGTTACCTGTAACCAGTGGGCAGGGCATTGTATAGTGTTACCTGTAACCAGTGGGCAGGGCATTGTATAGTGTTACCTGTAACCAGTGATAAGGGCATTGTATAGTGTTACCTTTAACCAGTGGTCAGGGCAGTGTACAGTGTTACCTGTAACCAGTAGTCAGGGCATTGTATGGTGTTACCTGTAACCAGTGGTCAGGGCATTGTATAGTGTTACCTGTAACCAGTGATAAGGGCATTGTATAGTGTTACCTGTAACCAGTGGTCAGGGCATTGTATAGTGTTACCTGTAACCAGTGGTCAGGGCATTGTATAGTGTTACTTGTAACTAGTGGTCAGGGCAGTGTATAGTGTTACCTGTAACCAGTGGTCAGGGCAGTGTATAGTGTTACCTGTAACCAGTGGTCAGGGCATTGTATAGTGTTACCTGTAACCAGTGGTCAGGGCATTGTATAGTGTTACCTGTAACCAGTGGTCAGGGCAGTGTACAGTGTTACCTGTAACCAGTGTTCAGGGCATTGTATAGTGTTACCTGTAACCAGTGGGCAGGCCATTGTATAGTTTTACCTGTAACCAGTGGTCAGGGCATTGTATAGTGTTACCTGTAACCAGTGGTCAGGGCATTGTACAGTGTTACCTGTAACCAGTGGTCAGGGCATTGTACAGTGTTACCTGTAACCAGTGGTCAGGGCATTGTATATTATTACCTGTAACCAGTGGTCAGGGCATTGTACAGTGTTACCTGTAGCCAGTGGTAGAGGCAGCTGGGTCCATTCTGGGTGCCTATATGCTCTATGTGGAAGCTGTCAGTGAAGTTGAGGGTGACGATGAACCCAGGCTCCACAGAGATGACATACTGACAGGCCAGGCCGTGGGGTGATGGGTCAGGGTAGCCTGGGCTGGACAGAGTCCCCTCTGGTTCATCAAATATACCCCCACCACAGGACACTGGGGGAGAGAGAGATGTCCACAATATGTTTAGGACTACAATACACACACACACGCACACAGATAGAGAGTAGATGTACTCACAGACACAGGTGCGCTGGTCAGGGCGGAGCTCGTAGCCATGGCGACAGGAGCACATGTAAGAGCCCAGGGTGTTGTGGCAGATCTGGGAGCAGAGTGGACCAGAATCATCCTCAGGGTCTGGAGCTGAACACTCATCTATGTCTGAGAGAGGGATGGAGGGAAGGAGAGAGAGATGGAGAAGAGAGGTGGAGGGAAGGAGAGAGGGATGGAGAGAGAGGTGGAGGGATGGAGAGAGAGATGGAGAAGAGAGGTGGAGGGAAGGAGAGAGATGGAGAAGAGAGGTGGAGGGAAGGAGAGAGAGATGGAGAAGAGAGGTGGAGGGAAGGAGAGAGGGATGGAGAAGAGAGGTGGAGGGATGGAGAAGAGAGGTGGAGGGATGGAGAGAGAGATGGAGAAGAGAGGAGGAGGGAAGGAGAGAGGATGGAGAAGAGAGGTGGAGGGGTGGAGAAGAGAGGTGGAGGGATGGAGAAGAGAGGTGGAGGGATGGAGAGAGAGGTGGAGGGATGGAGAGAGAGATGGAGAAGAGAGGTGGAGGGAAGGAGAAGAGAGGTGGAGGGATGGAGAAGAGAGGTGGAGGGATGGAGAGAGAGGTGGAGGGATGGAGAGGAGAGGGATGGAGAGAGGGTGGAGGGATGGAGAGAGAGATGGAGAAGAGAGGTGGAGGGATGGAGAGATGGAGAAGAGAGGTGGAGGGATGGAGAGAGAGATGGAGAAGAGAGGTGGAGGGATGGAGAAGAGAGGTGGAGGGATGGAGAAGAGAGGTGGAGGGATGGAGAGAGATGGAGAAGAGAGATGGAGGGAAGGAGAGGGGGATGGAGAAGAGAGATGGAGGGATGGAGGATGGAGAAGAGAGGTGGAGGGATGGAGAGAGAGATGGAGAAGAGAGGTGGAGGGATGGAGAGAGAGGTGGAGGGATGGAGAGAGATGGAGAAGAGAGGTGGAGGGATGGAGAGAGAGATGGAGAAGAGAGGTGGAGGGATGGAGAAGAGAGGTGGAGGGATGGAGAGATGGAGAAGAGAGATGGAGGGAAGGAGAGGGATGGAGAAGAGAGATGGAGGGATGGAGAGAGAGATGGAGGGATGGAGAGAGGATGGAGAAGAGAGATGGAGGGATGGAGAGAGAGATGGAGGGATGGAGAGAGAGATGGAGAAGAGAGGTGGAGGGATGGAGAGAGAGGTGGAGGGATGGAGAGAGAGATGGAGAAGAGAGGTGGAGGGATGGAGAGAGATGGAGAAGAGAGGTGGAGGGATGGAGAAGAGAGGTGGAGGGATGGAGAGAGAGATGGAGAAGAGAGATGGAGGGAAGGAGAGAGGGATGGAGAAGAGAGATGGAGGGGTGGAGAAGAGGGTGGAGGGAAGGAGAGAGGGATGGAGAAGACAGGTGGAGGGATGGAGAGAGGGATGGAGAAGAGAGATGGAGGGGTGGAGAAGAGAGGTGGAGGGAAGGAGAGAGGGATGGAGAAGAGAGATGGAGGGGTGGAGAAGAGAGGTGGAGGGAAGGAGAGGGGATGGAGAAGACAGGTGGAGGGATGGAGAAGAGAGGTGGAGGGATGGAGAGAGAGGGAGGGATGGAGGATGGAGAAGAGGGTGGAGGGAAGGAGAGAGGGATGGAGAAGAGAGATGGAGGGGTGGAGAAGAGGGTGGAGGGATGGAGAGAGAGATGGAGAAGAGAGATGGAGGGAAGGAGAGAGGGATGGAGAAGAGAGATGGAGGGGTGGAGAAGAGAGGTGGAGGGAAGGAGAGAGGGATGGAGAAGACAGGTGGAGGGATGGAGAGGGGATGGAGAAGAGATGGAGGGGTGGAGAAGAGAGGTGGAGGGAAGGAGAGAGGGATGGAGAAGAGAGATGGAGGGGTGGAGAAGAGAGGTGGAGGGAAGGAGAGAGGGATGGAGAAGACAGGTGGAGGGATGGAGAAGAGAGGTGGAGGGATGGAGAGAGAGATGGAGGGATGGAGAGAGAGATGGAGAAGAGAGGTGGAGGGAAGGAGAGAGGGATGGAGAAGAGAGATGGAGGGGTGGAGAAGAGAGGTGGAGGGAAGGAGAGAGGGATGGAAAAGACAGGTGGAGGGATGGAGAAGAGAGGTGGAGGGATGGAGAGAGGTGGAGGGATGGAGAGAGAGATGGAGAAGAGAGGTGGAGGGAAGGAGAGAGGGATGGAAAAGACAGGTGGAGGGATGGAGAAGAGAGGTGGATGGGATGAGAGAGAGATGGAGAAGAGAGGTGGAGGGAAGGAGAGAGGGATGGAAAAGACAGGTGGAGGGATGGAGAAGAGAGGTGGAGGGATGGAGAGAGAGATGGAGAAGAGAGGTGGAGGGATGGAGAGAGAGGTGGAGGGATGGAGAGAGAGATGGAGAAGAGAGGTGGAGGGATGGAGAGAGAGGTGGAGGGATGGAGAGAGAGATGGAGAAGAGAGGTGGAGGGATGGAGAGAGGGATGGAGAAGAGAGGTGGAGGGATGGAGAGAGAGGTGGAGGGATGGAGAGAGAGATGGAGAAGAGAGGTGGAGGGATGGAGAGAGGGATGGAGAAGAGAGGTGGAGGGATGGAGAGAGATGGAGAAGAGAGGTGGAGGGATGGAGAGAGGGATGGAGAAGAGAGGTGGAGGGATGGAGAGAGAGATGGAGAAGAGAGGTGGAGGGATGGAGAAGAGGGTGGAGGGAAGGAGAGAGAGATGGAGAAGAGAGGTGGAGGGAAGGAGAGGGGATGGAAAAGGGTGGAGGGATGGAGAAGAGAGGTGGAGGGATGGAGAGAGAGGTGGAGGGAAGGAGAGAGGGATGGAGAAGAGATGGAGGGGTGGAGAAGAGAGGTGGAGGGAAGGAGAGAGGGATGGAAAAGACAGGTGGAGGGATGGAGAAGAGAGGTGGAGGGATGGAGAGAGAGGTGGAGGGATGGAGAGAGAGATGGAGAAGAGAGGTGGAGGGATGGAGAGAGGGATGGAAAAGACAGGTGGAGGGATGGAGAAGAGAGGTGGAGGGATGGAGAGAGAGGTGGAGGGAAGGAGAGAGGGATGGAAAAGACAGGTGGAGGGATGGAGAAGAGAGGTGGAGGGATGGAGAGAGGGATGGAGAAGAGAGGTGGAGGGATGGAGAAGAGAGGTGGAGGGATGGAGAAGAGAGGTGGAGGGATGGAGAGAGAGATGGTGGGGTGGAGAAGAGAGGTGGAGGGAAGGAGAGAGGGATGGAAAAGAGAGATGGTGGGGTGGAGAAGAGAGGTGGAGGGAAGGAGAGAGGGATGGAAAAGACAGGTGGAGGGATGGAGAAGAGAGGTGGAGGGATGGAGAGAGAGATGGAGAAGAGAGGTGGAGGGAAGGAGAGGGGATGGAGAATAGTGGTGGAGGGAAGGAGAGAGGGATGGAAAAGACAGGTGGAGGGATGGAGAAGAGAGGTGGAGGGATGGAGAGAGGGGTGGAGAAGAGAGGTGGAGGGAAGGAGAGAGGGATGGAGAAGAGAGGTGGAGGGATGGAGAAGAGAGGTGGAGGGGTGGAGAAGAGAGGTGGAGGGAAGGAGAGAGGGATGGAGAAGAGAGGTGGAGGGGTGGAGAAGAGAGGTGGAGGGGTGGAGAAGAGAGGTGGAGGGAAGGAGAGAGGGATGGAGAAGAGAGGTGGAGGGATGGAGAGAGGGATGGAGAAGAGAGGTGGAGGGATGGAGAAGAGAGGTGGAGGGTGGAGAAGAGAGGTGGAGGGAAGGAGAGGGATGGAGAAGAGAGGTGGAGGGATGGAGAAGAGAGGTGGAGGGATGGAGAGAGAGGTGGAGGGATGGAGAAGAGAGGTGGAGGGAAGGAGAGAGGGATGGAGAAGAGAGGTGGAGGGATGGAGAGAGAGATGGAGAAGAGAGGTGGAGGGGTGGAGAAGAGAGGTGGAGGGAAGGAGAGAGGGATGGAGAAGAGAGGTGGAGGGATGGAGAAGAGAGGTGGAAGGATGGAGAGAGAGATGGTGAAGAGAAGGAGATAGGTGGAGGGTGTAGCTTAGCATCACACCGTGATGTCACCTTCCCTGAGACTTTCCTGGGGTTTGTGGTTTAACAGTGTTGTACAGTTGTCTTGGATTATGTATTAATGTTGTGAGCAGGGCATCTGATCCTCAGATGGGGTTGCTACCTTTGGCCTGATAATGGGCAGAGAAGCCGAGGTGCTGGTGTGGCTCAGGGTTCGTGTCGTCTGTCTGAAGGACCAGGGTGAGCCTGTTGCCTGGAGACAAGAGTGGCTGGTTGCCTGGGTGATGTCCATCAGCAGAATTCTCCTGACCACATAACTTTGCAAGGACCTTCTTGTCATATAAAACCTGGAATGACAGAGTGAAGAAGGTTCTTGGACATATTCCAATATCGGTAAGAAACATTTAATACATCCTACGTTTTTATAATACGATATCAAAGTGTTCTTTTGAAGTCCACTGACCGTGAGGGAGTCGTAGTAGCAGTCGGCTGACGGCTCGATGTCCAGGTGAGTGAAGCTGAGCTGGAGCTGGTAGCCCTCAGGTACACTGAGGTCCCACTGTTGTGACAGGGCAGCAGGGTACGGCTGGGGGAACTGGGGGGACTGGACCACCCCATGTAGGGCTGGCAGGGACCGGGCCAACCGCCAACACTCACACACAGACACACACAGCAGCCTGGAGCAGACCAACACAGGGAGAGAGGGCTGAGATGGGAGGTATAGGAGGAGTTGTGTGTCACAACGAGGTAAATACAGCCCCTTGAAACATGTCTGTATGATGACTGATCAGATAGAGAGCTATTTTCTGATCTGTGACCAGGAAGCAGAAGAAAACATAACCCAATGATGCTGTAGGAATCATATGTTCTTATCATCCTTCAAGATGAAGGCTCAATAAAGGTTAAAACCACTGGTGTGCTGCGTAATGTAAACAAACAGGTTATACTTATTTTGAACTCTTTCTCACACGTGCTAGTCACATGACACAATGTATTAGTAATGAAATAAACGGCATACACCTTCACGGCAGCTGGTCTGATTATGACAACTGACTTTACACACTCACTTAAGCAGTTGTTGTTTACGTTCACTTAGCTACAGCCAATGGGTTCAAGTACAGTGTCACCAAACAAACTCACCAGATGAACGGATGGGTCCAGTCCATGTTGAAGGTCCTGGCTACAAATGTTTCTGTTGTTATAGTTTTACTGCTGTGTGGCTATTGCTCACATGTATTAGACTTGAATTCCCTGCAGTCTGTGTGTCCCAATAGAGACCTATGGTGAGGTATTATGCTAGACTACGAGTCTAAAAGTCATGTTAAAACCTGCTCTGTTTGACTTGGCTGAACTAGACGAATGAGAAGGGGGGACGAGAGAGAGGGAGAGAGAGAGTGAAAGGGCCCGAGAGACAGTATTGGTGGTGGTGGAGTTAAAAGACTACAATTGACCAGTTCTTAAAGGTAAAACCTTTTTTTACGTTAATGTCGAAATTGAAACCTATAAAAGACAGAATGCATATCTACCAGAGGTTGGAGGGGGGATGGGGCGTGGGGGAAAGGGGGTAGAGGGGGAGGAAGGGGCAGAAAAGGGGAGGGAGGAGAGAGAGAGAGTGGGAGGAAAGTGTGTTCAGTGCTCTTCCTGTAAATTCTGTTTGAATAGTTTGTTTTGTTTACACATAGGGACAAACTCCATGCTGGTCTGGGTATGTCAGTTCAGGTCACATGATGCAGGGATGTACTGTAGTGCTGCTAAGAACACACTGTACACAACACTATCCACTATAGCATACCTTTTTTAAACTACATCCCTGGTCATGTGTAGTTATGGGATATGACAGCCTACAGTATGTTAGATAGATGAGACCCTGATGAAGGCAGCTTAGCTGTGGAAACGTTGGTATTTAGTGCATTTGTTCCACCGGAGCCTCGGAAATGCGTCCAGCTTTTCTTTTCTAAGACTACAGTGTGTAAATGCAATATTAGTCATATATTGTGAGATTCATTTGGAAGTGTGTAAAATAAATAGAGGTTCTATGTTTAATGGACACAAAAAGCGAGATGCTGAGAGAACAGATGTCATTGATTGCCACTACAACTTATATTGGTCTAGTTTCTCCTTCATGGTCTTCTTGATCAAGCAGATGAAGTTTGCCACATGGGTATTTACCCCATATTGGCCAGGTCATACACATCCTTTTGCCCAGCTAATGATCCCTGCTGACCAAAAATGTTCAGCCTCCTTCAGGACGTACACCCCTCCGTTGTCCACTGTACATTTAGACTTGACACCCTCAGGTACCCGGCACAGAACAAGTCCCCAGTTGTGTCCGCTATCGTTCAGGGCAACAGCAGCTCTGCACGTTTCCTGATCCACCACAGGAAGCTGGACATATCGGAGCTTATTGGAGATTTTCATGACTCCTACACCAAACCCTAGAGAGAAAGAGGAAGGGAGGGAAGTTTTCGTGAGAAAACCGATTTTTGAGATGTCTCCTGTTCTGACAAACAGCACTGTAGCCCTGACACTTTCCAGCTCAGATGTGGAAGGCCATTCGTCCTGGGCGGATGTGATGGATGGAGACGCAGCCCATACAAATAAACTGATATCTCTAGTTTAAACAGACAGATTTTAATGGAGTGCGTCAAATTACTCAAGGATTATGACAGAATGTTCAAAGTCGTTTTTTTTTCTTCAATATTTTTCTTAAAGTTAAGCACTCAAAATGGCACCCAATTGGTGGAACAACACTCCTATTAACATTTTTCCAGACAGTATTGGTAGTTTACAAGACAGTAGCAGGAGTTTGCATAGAATTCACGACTTTCCTGCACACTTCCTGACTTTCCTTCAATGAAAGTCTCATGGTTAGCCCCTTCAGGAAGAATGTATTACAGCTCATTGCAGTGGTGTTGAATGACAGAGGTACTGGTTCTGAGAGGCAGATATGAACGTCACCCCTCCATTCAGCAACGGTTTAGCAATGGTTCAGGTTCCCCACAGCAAATCACTGTAGAAGGGACTGGAACCAAAAACTAAAATCAAATCAGATGTTATTTGTCACATGCTCTGAATACAACTGGTGTAAACTTTACAGTGAAATGCTTGCTTATGAGCACTTCCCAACGATGCAGTTTTAAAAAATTATAGTAAAAAGAAAAATAGTAACACAAGAGGAATAAAATACACAAGAACGGAGCTATATACAGGGAGTTCTAGTACCAGATCAATGTGCAGGGGGACAAGGTATTTGAGGTCGATATGTACATGAAGGCAGGGTAAAGTGACTGGGCATCAGGATAGAGTAAAATAAAGAATGGAGTAGCAGTAGTATATGATGAGTGTAAAAGTGTGTATTTTTGGTTTTTGAAAAGATATTTCACATCGGTTTAGATGGTACAGTGCTTGTTTTGTCACATAAACTGAGATTAGGCGAAACTACTAGGATTTTTGCAACCAGGAAATGACAGAGCAATTCCTGCATATTGCACCTTTAACTCTTCAGGTGCCTTCAGCACACAGCTAAGACATAATGGAATTGTATTTCATTCTCACCTACAGAATACTGTCCCTTAACATTAAATAAAAGAAAATGAAGGAAATCATTCAATTGAAATAAATTCATTAGGCCCTAATCTATCGCTTTCAATGACTGGGCAGGGGTGATACGATACAATGGAAAAATGGACTGTCGTCACTGCTGATTAAGTGTATATCATAAGTGTGACTAATTTTCCCTGTACAAAGGTGTTGGAGACAACAATGTGGGAAACCTCATCCAGTCTCCACCCCTTGAGGCCACCTCTCTCCATGTAAACTATGACCATGACATCGCCCTGATCCATCTAAAACATCCAATCACGCTCATATCATGCCACTGTGTCTGCCAGCAAAGGATGCTAAATACCTGATAGGTCAGATTGGGTAAGCATAAGTCAACTAAAACAGTAAACTACGAATATCTAGCAGGGATCGTCAGTTGGGGGATTGACTGTGGACAGCCTTGAAAAAATATGGGGTCTGCACGCCTGTGTCTAACTACGTAGACTGGATCAAAAATACCATAGAGGAGGAAGATTCTAAAACATTCTAAAATATAAATATTATACATGTGTTTTAATGTTTTGTGCGAGTGCTTTGACTGTGTTATTGTATAATAATTATAATGTGGAATCTGCTGTTGCTTCTGATGATGATGATGAGCATGCTCATGTTAATGACAACAATTGTGATAACAACGGCAAAGATGATAATGACTACTACTTTATAACTTGCTCATACAGCTCCATATTTCAAGATACCACACCATCCCTCTCTAGGGTAAAGATGATGATGATGATGGTGATGATGTTTCTTTCTCTCTCCTCTGCAGTAATTGACTGTGGGGAACCCGAACCGTTGCTGAATGGAGGGGTGACGTTCATATCTAGCTCTCAGAACCAGCATCTCTCAGTCATTTAGTGACACTGCAATGAGCTGTACTACACTCTCTCTAAAAGAGATAATGGTGAGACTTTTTACGATCATATATTTTTAACAATGTGAAGTCCATAATGAACCCTCTGAGTCCCATCTTTTTATTACATTTCAATATTAAATATAGCTGCAAGCAGCAATGAACGGGGTTCACGGGATGATAGAAAGGACACAAGATCAGTTGGATAACAAAGCAAGCACCCAATCATATAGGAACTATCTTCCTTTATGTGCAATCAGTAAAAGCGATACCATATTTATCTCTCAATACCACAAGGTTTTTTTGTGTTTTTTTTCCACCTTTATTTATCCAGGTAGTCATGTGTGCATACATTCTACGTTGAGAATGACCCACTACCCTGGCGTTACAAGCGCCATGCTCTACCAACTGAGCTACAGAAGGACGACGCAAGTAAGTTGGTTATCTTTCTCAAATGATTAGAGGCTAATTCAATGAGTCTTATTACCATATCTTGAGTCAATCTGATTTATGGTTCATGAGAAAAGTATTTGTAGAGTATTTTTAGCATTAGCATGTATTCTAACGTGCATCTACACTGTAGAGTATTTTTAGCATTAGCATGTATTCTAACGTGCATCTACACTGTAGAGTATTTTTAGCATTAGCATGTATTCTAACGTGCATCTACACTGTAGAGTATTTTTAGCATTAGCATGTATTCTAACGTGCATCTACACTGTAGAGTATTTTTAGCATTAGCATGTATTCTAACGTGCATCTACACTGTAGAGTATTTTTTGCATTAGCATGTATTCTAACGTGCATCTACACTGTAGAGTATTTTTAGCATTAGCATGTATTCTAACGTGCATCTATATACTGCGCCATATTTGTATGCAGCAACAATTTTTTCTCAAAATCATTAAAGATGTAATGAGTCTAAATTGAAAATCTGGAGCTAATCTGATATATTGTTCATGAGAAGAAGATGAATGCAGCATTAACGAAGATGATGAATGCAGCATTTTAGCATTAACGTTACATATGCAAAGAATGAGTTGTTAAATGCGAAGACAGTTGAATGCATTCAGTTGAACAACTGACTAGGTATCTCCCTTTCACCTAATAGTTTCTTTGTTTTTTGAGAAATCAATACCAAATTCAGTGTGGTTCATCTTACACTCTCAGGAAAAAAAGGTGTTATCTAGAACCTAAAAGTGCTCTTCATCTGTCCCCATAGGAGAACCCTTTTGAAGAATCCTTTTTGGTTCCAGGTAGAACCCTTTCCACATGGAACACAAAAGAGTCCTACCTGGAACCAAAAAGGATTATACCTGGAACCAAAAAGGGTTATCCTTTGGGGACAGCCGAAGAACCATTTTGGAATGCCTTTTTCTAAGAGTGTAGGGATGTCCATGATAGCATTGACAAGTTTCAAGTTGATAGGCCTCTCTGGATTGGGTTTTACAGTGGTTTAAATGGACATGTAAAATGTGTGTCAATAACTCAATAATTAGTCAATAACTTTTGACTATCCCTTAGCTAACTTAAGGTATATACCATGGGCATACATTCCAAATTTAGTGTCATTTGATCCTATCATTCATGATTTTAAAGTATTTTTTAGCATATTTTAGCATTTTAGCGAATGTGCTAATATGCATCTACTGGTATAGTGTGGCCATCTTTGAATGTATCACTGTTATTTTCTCAAAGTTGTTAGGGACTATTGTGATGAGTGCAAAGATCAAATTCGGAGTGAATCTGACCTTTAGTCCATGAGAAGATGTTTTATGGTTATTTTAAGCATTAGCGTTACATAGTAAAAAAGTGAATGTAAATAGTTTCCTTATTTTTTTAAAGATATCAATGTAAAGAAACGTATAGGTGCTAGACATAGGATTTATTTAATCATTTTTGCATTGTACTTTTAGAAAATGTCCGTTATATATGTGCAGTAATAGTGGAATGATCGTGTTTTACATTATTACTTACCCACCAGAGTTGTTATTGGCTGTGATATCCACCTATTGATTTCTCCCACCGGAGTGGCATCTGTCATCAAAATGAGAAAGATGTTCTGACTTTGTGGCTTTGTTATTTATTGGAAATCACGCTGTAATTCCCTGTTTGCTGAAAGTCTACACTTCGCTCAATTTAAATTTAAATGAAAAAACAAGCTGAATACTGTAGAGAATCATTGTACCTCCCTGGCGGAGAATCACTCTTAGTTGTTGTGAATTTGTTAGATTACTTGTTAGATATTACTGCATTGTCGTAACTAGAACCACAAGCATTTCGCTACACTCGCATTAACATCTGTTTTATCCTAGAGGTCGACCCATGTGTATGTGACCAATAAAATGTGCAACCTCTCAACTTGCTCCACTACAGCCCCGTCGATGAGAATAGGAGCGTGCTCGGTCCTCCTTTTCCTGTCATCCACATTCATCTCCTTTGATTGCTAAAAGTCTACACTTTGCTCAATTTCAGTTGAAATGAGAAAACAAGCACTGAATACTGTAGGTAATCATTGTACCTCCCTGGCGGAGAATCACTCTTGAGCCTTTTACGTTTGGTTTTGGCCCAAGAGCTTCAAACAGCTGTTAACTCTATTTTTTTGCAATTGAAAATATATTTCACAGCAATTACAACATTCTAATGACACTCTTTCAATGTACAGCGGAGCCTAGTGGTTAGAGCGTTGGACTGGTAACCCAAAGGTTGCAAGATCGAATCCCCGAGCTGACAAGGTACAAATCTGTCGTCTGCCCCTGAACAAAGCAGTTAACCCACTGTTCCTAGGCTGTCATTGACAATAAGAATTTGTTCTTAACTGACTTGCCTAGGAAAATAAAGGTAAAATGAAAAATAGCTAGTTTCACATGCTCATTGGTCACAAAGTGGAACGATGATCAGAACAACTATATGATTCTCCAATGTATCCCAGGTATCTCATAATAAATATGTACCCACCTTAAAGCGAAAGGAGAACATTTTGAAATGAGATACAGCAAAAAGACAATTTGTGTTTCTAAGTGTGAATGTGCATGTGTTTTACAATATGAATAAATGGATGTGAGTGTTCCTTAGTCAACTGTCACTGTCAAATCAAATCAAATGTTATTGGTCACATACACATGGTTAGCAGTTATTGTGAGTGTAGCTGTCGATGTGTGCCTCTTGTGTCCCTCTTTGTCCCTAGTGTGTGGACTTCTTACAGTGAACCACCCAGGGATTGTAAGGATTGTTGGGGGAAAGCCAGCACCAGCTAGATGCTTCCCCTGGCAGGTGTTGCTGATAGTAAATGGTAGAGGAGGAGGGATAGTTATCGGGGACCACTGGATCATGACTGCAGCACATGTGCTGAATGGAAATACCAGGGATGAAGATAAGGTGAGGGGATTGTGTTAAGAAAAATAGCAGCATGGGTCATCTTTCTGACTTGGCTGCTCATCTGGGTTTGTGCTTGATATTAGAGGTCTTCACAAGTCCAAAAAGCTGTACCTGTTCTGAAATGAACCCGGGGCTTTCCCACCCAGACCCGATATGCATAAATAAATGTTTTAAATACAAAGACCCGTTCCGAACGGACCTAAGGACAACTAGACCCTTTTTGTATAGACTTGGTCTGATCCAGACCGGGTCCGATGATTTTTTAATGTACTTTATTAACCGGAGCTGATAAAGTGCAAGAGGAGAGAGAGAGGTGCCACTCTAGCAGGCGGGGGAGGGGCCGTACTGTGAACGAGTGACACTGTGAGCAGGGAGTGAGAGACTAGAGACAGCAACCAACCTAGCTGACTCGCTCTATAGTAGACTAACTGCTGCCATAGCTAGGATATTTATCCTGAAATATGATTACGGAGTACCTGTCTTGACTGCATCAACCCGGGAGAAGCTAGTTAAGCCAGCTAACGTTAGCTAGCTAGGCTAATTGAGGCTGCAGGGCAAACAACAACTACTCCTTTCAGAATATTAAGTAGCAGCCTGCCTGTTTACTCTTGGTCGTTGTAGCCTATCCTTCTCGTTTAACTTTTAATTCTGTCATTTTAATTCCATTTTCCATTGATTAGATATTTCCTAACTATTGCCCCACACGGAGGCTATATGACTTGCCCTCTCTCTCCCTCTCTCTCTCTCTCTCTCTCTCTCTATCCCTCTCTCTCTCTCTCTCTCTCCCTCTCTCTCTCTCTCAATTTTACCACTTCAGCTCGGTTTTGTGGCAGTCGATGCAGGCTACTTGACAGAAGGTTGTGGGTTTGCTTGCTGTGCGGTAGTAGAGAGTCAGTCTATGACTAGGGTGGCTGGAGTTTTTGACCATTTTTAGGGCCTTCCTCTGAAACCTCCTGGTATAGAGGTCCTGGATGGCAGGAAGCTTGGCCCCAGTGATGTACCCTCTATAGTGCCTTGTGGTTGGAGCCCGAGCAGTTGCCATACCAGGCGGTGATGCAACCAGTCAGGATGTCTCTCGATGGTGCAGCTGTAGAACTTTCTGAGGATCTGAGGACCCATGCCAAATCTTTTCAGTCTCCTGAGTTGGAAGAGGCTTTGTTATGCCCTCTTCACGGCTGTCTTGGTGTGTTTGAACCTTGGACAGAGATGGTCGTCTTGCTTCGAGTCCTAGAAAACTATGCAGTTGTTTGTTTTTTTCTGTATTATTTCTTACATTGTTAGCCCAGAAAATCTCAAGTGTTATTACATACAGCCAGGAAGAACTATTGGATATAAAAGCGATGTCAATTTACCATCATTACGACCAGGAATACGTCTTTCCCGAAGCGGATCCTTTGTTCAGACCTCCACCCTGGACATGGGATCTTATCCTAGAGGCCGACCCAAAACAACGAGGTCGCTGAAGGAGAGGCAGACGGAGCGGCCTACTGGTCAGACTCAGAAGGCGAGCACACCATCCACCGCTTCCAAGCATATTACTCGCCAATGTCCAATCTCTAGATATCAAGGTGGACGAAATTAGGGCACGAGTTGCCTTCCGGAGAGACATCAGAGATTGTACCATTCTTTGTTTCACTGAAACATGGCTGACTCGGGATATGTTGTCAGAGTCGGTACAGCCACCCGGTTTCTTCATGCATCGCGCCGACAGAAACAAACATCTCTCTGGTTAAAAAAAAGTATGCCTTATGATTAACGACGATTAACAACTCAGATTAACGACTAATCACAGCAACACACAGGAACTCAAGTCCTTTTGTTCACCTGACATAGAATTCCTTACAATCAAATGCCGACTGCATTATCTTCCAAGAGAATTCTCTTAGATTATAGTCACAGCCGTGTATATCCCCCCAAGCAGATACCTTTGTTGGCACTGAAAGAACTTCACTGGACTCTATGTAAACTGGAAAACATACATCTTGAGGATGCATTTATTGTAGCTGGGGATTTTAACAAAGCTAACCTGGGAACAAGACTTCCTAAATTCTATCAGTATATCGAATGCGTGACACGAGCTGGTTGCATTCTGGATAATTACTACGCATACAAAGCTCTCTCCTGCCCTGCCTGGCAAATCTGACCATGACTACATTTTGTTGCTCCCAGCCTATAGTCAGAAACAGGAAACGCCCGTGCTCAGGTCTATCCAATGCTGGTCTGACCAATCGGATTCCACGCATCAAGATTGGTCAGGTGGACTGGGATATGTTCCGGACAGCTTCAGACAATAATATTGATGTATACACTGACTCGGTGAGCAAGTTTATTAGCAAGTTCATTACAGATGTCGTACCCACTGTGACTATTAAAACCTTTCCTAACCAGAAACCTTGGATTGATGGCAGCATTTGCACACAACTGAAAGTGCGAACCACCGCTTTCAACCACCTGAACTACTGCCTGTTCACCCCGCTATCATCCAGAAGGCGGGGTTAGTACAGGTGCATCAAAGCTGGGACCGGGAGGCTGAAAAACAGCTTCTATCTCAAGGCCATCAGACTGTTAAACAGCCACCACTAACATAGAGAGGCTGCTGCAAACATACAGTCTCAAAACTCTGGGCACTTTAATAAATTGACTTAATAAAGGTATCACTAGTCACTTTAAATGACGGCACTTTAATAATGTTTACATATCCTACATTATGTCATTTACAAATTATATTTGTCGCCAAACCCACAGGCTCCAGGTCATCTATACGTTTTTGCTAGGTAAAGCTCCGCCTTATCTCAGCTCACTGGTCACCATAGCAACACCCACCCGTAGCACGCTCTCCAGCAGGTCAATTTCACTGGTCTTCCCCAAAGCAAACACCTCTTTGGCCGCCTTTCTTTCCATTTCTCTGCTGCCAATGACTGGAACGAATTGCAAAAATCACTGAAGTTGGAGACTTACATCTCCCTCACTAACTTTAGGCATCAGCTGTCAGAGCAGCTTACCGATCACTGCAGCTGTACACAGCCCATCTGTAAATAGCCCATCCAACCAGTACCTACCTCATCCCATATGTGTTTTTGTTTTTCTGCTCTTTTGCACACCAGTATTTCTACTTGCACATCCTCATCTACACATCTATCACTCCAGTGTTAATTTCTAAATTGTAATTACTTCGCCACTATGGCCTATTTATTGCCTTACCTCCTTACTTCTTTTGTACACACTGTACACAGATTTTTTTTATTGTGTTATTGACTGTACGTTTGTTTATCCCATGTGTAACTCTGTGTTGTTGTTTTTGTCACACTGCTTTGCTTTATCTTGGTCAGGTCGCAGTTGTAAATGAGAACTTGTTCTCAACTGGCCTACCTGGTTAAATAAAGGTGAAATAAAAATACAATACAAAAAAACTAGTCTCGGATGTATATACTGTATTCTATACCATCTACTGCATCCTGCCTATGCTGCACGGCCATCGCTCATCCATATATTTATATGTACATATTCCCATTCAATCCTTTACATTTGTGTATATAAGGTAGTTGTTGTGAATTTGTTAGATTACTTGTTAGATATTACTACATTGTCGTAACTAGAAGCACAAGCATTTCGCTACACTCACATTAATAACTTCTTATGGCTGCAGGGGCATTATTGAGTAGCTTGGATGAAAGGTGCCCAGAATAAACGGCCTGCTTCTCAGTCTCGGTTGCTAATATATGCATAGCATTAGTAGTATTGGATAGAAAACACTCTGAAGTATCTAAAACTGTTTGAATGATGTCTGTGAGTATAACAGAACTCATATGGCAGGCAAAAACCTGAGAAGAAATCCAACCAGGAAGTGAGAAATCTGAGGTTGGTATATTTTCAACCCATTCCCTATTGAAATCCCATTGGGATATGAATTAAGATTCACTTCCTAGGGCTTCCACAACCGTCTATAGAAATTTGAATGAGGCTTCTACTGTGTTGAGAGAGATCTTCTGTTGGATCTGACAATTAATCTTGATGGTTGTACATTCATCTCAAATCAAACTGTGAAGGACCTCTGCATTACTCGAGATCGTGATCTCTCTTTTGACGAACATATCAAGACTATTTCAATGACAGCTTTTTTCAATTTTCGTAACGTTGCAAAAATCTGAAACTTTCTGTCCGAAAACGATGCAGAAAAGTTAATCCATGCTTTTGTGACTTCTAGATTAGACTACTGCAAATGCTCTACTTTCCGGGTACCCGGATAAAGCACTAAATAAACTTCAGTTAGTGCCTACACGTATGCTATGGTCACAAGACGCAGGCCTCCTTTCTGTCCCTAGAATTTTTAAGAAAACAACTGGAGGGCTTTCTCCTATAGAGCTCCATTTTTATGGAATGGTCTGTCTATCCATGTGAGAGACGCAGACTCGGTCTCGACCTTTAAGTCTTTATTGAAGACTCATCTCTTCAGTAGGTCCTATGATTGAGTGTAGTCTGGCCCAGGGGTGTGAAGGTGAACGGAAAGGCACTGGAGCAACGAACCGCCCTTGCTGTCTCTGTCTGGCCGGTTCCCCTCTCTCCGCCGGGATTCTGTGCCTCTAACCCTATTAAGGGATGCTGAGTCACTGGCTTACTGGCGCTCTTCCATCCCATCCCTATGAGGGGTGCGTCACTTGAGTGGGTTGAGTCACTGACGTGATCTTTCTGTCCGGGTTTTCCGCCCCCACCTCAAGTTTGTGCCGTGGGGGAGATCTTCGTGGGCTATACTCAGCCTTGTCTCAGAGTAGTTAGTTGGTGGTTGAAGATATCCCTCTAGTGGTGTGGGGGCCGTGCTTTTGCAAAGTGGGTGGGGGTTATATCCTGCCTATTTGTCCCTGTCCAGTGGTATCGTCGTCGGACGGGGCCACAGTGTCTCCCCACCCTTCTTGCCTCAGCCTCAAGTATTTATGCTGCAATAGTTTATGTGTCGGGGGGCTAGGGTCAGTTTGTTATATCTGGAGTACTTCTCCTGTCTTATCCGGTGTCCAGTATGAATTTTAAGTATGCTCTTTCTAATTCTCTCTCTCTCCCTCTCCCTCCCCTTCCGGAAGACCGGAGTCCTGGGACCATGCCTCAGGACTACCTGGCTTGATGACTCCTTGCTATCCTCAGTCCACCTGGTTGTGCTGCTCCAGTTTCAACTGTTCTGCCTGTAGCTATGGAACTCTGACCTGTTTACTGGATATGCTACCTTGTCCCGGACCTGCTGTTTTCGACTCTCTCACTCTACCGCACCTGCTGTCTCTAACTCTGAATGCTCTGCTATGAAAAGCCAACTGACATTTACTCCTGAGATGCTGACCTGTTGCACCCTCTACAACACAACGTATTAATAAACCAATTAGGCACATTTGGGCAGTCTTGATACAACATTTTGAACAGAAATAAACTTTACACATACAGTCTTAAACTTTGTACATACTCTGCTGCCATCTAATGGCCAAAATCTAAATTGTGCCTGGGCTGGAATAATAAATTCTGGTATTTCTCTTGCATTTCAAAGATGATGGTACAAATAAATATACCAAAAAATGTTTTTTTTTCTTCTTCGTATTATCTTTTACCAGCTCTAATGTGTTATATTCTCCTACATTCATTTAACATTTCCTCAAACTTCAACATGTTTCCTTTCAAATTGTATCAAGAATATGCATATCCTTGCTTCAGGTCCTGAGCTACAGGCAGTTAGATTTGGGTATGTCAATTTAGGCTCATTTTCTTTTAAAGGGGAGGATCCTTATTTAAGTTTACTCGGCAAGTCAGTTAAGAACAAATTCTTATTTTCAATGACGGCCTAGGAACAGTGGGTTAACTGCCTGTTCTGGGTTAGAACAACAGATTTGTACCTTGTCAGCTCTCGGATTTGAACTTGCAACCTTTCGGCAACTAGTCCAACGCTCTAACCACTAGGCTACCCTGCCGCATTAACAAATGCTTGGTTAATTTCACATAATCACATCCACTGAGGAAGAAGAAAATTACACCCCATATCCCAAGAAGGAAACTGTAAATCATGATCGTTGCATAAGGCCGTCTTAAAATGTGTTGCTTGTTGTCTGCCTTTTAATATCACACAGTGTTGTGGAAATGCAAGGGGAACTTACATGTTATATTTATATTTATATTCTGTTTGATAAGAGATTATGAAAAATTATAATCACCTTGCTAGCATGGTTAGGAAGGGATCACTTCTGCCTCAGCAAATAAACAAACTCACTGTCTTTTCCACTGGGCACAGACGTCAATTCAAAGTCAATTCCATGTTGAGAGAGAGAGATAACTTTACTGTTCATTTCTGATTGTTTATTCCACTTTTGTTTGTTATCTTTTCCACTTGCTTTGGCAATGTAAACATGTTTCTCATGCCCAAAGAAACCATTGAATTGAATTGACAGAGAAAGAGAGAAAGAGAGAGAGAGAGAGAGAGAGAGAGAGAGAGAGAGAGAGAGAGAGAGAGAGAGAGAGAGAGAGAGAGAGAGAAGGAAGGAAGGAAGAGAGAGTGAGTCAGAGGTATATATTTCTGTCTTAATCTACTCATCTCATCATCGAAACACATCTCTCAACAGCTCCATATTAGCGGCATTACAACACTACCAGAACAAAGGTTCAGTAAAGCAATAAAGGGAGAGAGAGTGACGGGAAGGGGTGGAGTGGTCAGGGGAAGTATCTTATTGTGTTGGTGTGTATTGTGTGCCACATCTGGACATACTGATCTGGAGACAGTGCCAAAAGCAGCCTCTAGAATCCTCCTCTGCAGCTAGTTTACACGGCCCAGAACAGTGCACCTCGTGCCAGAGAGGGAGGGCAGGAAGGAAAGGGAGGAGAGAGAGAGACGCACAAGGCAGATGAGGGGCATCGGGGCTTTCCGCTCTGGAGGACAAGCGAGGGGGAAAGGGGTGGGTGAGAGAGGCGAGGAAGCAGCTCTATATTCTCACTGAGAGGACGGAGGACACAGCAGAGCAGAAGACAAAGAGTGAGTGATACTTCAGCGGAAGAAAGAAATCAAAGGCAGAAATAGTGATAGAGAACAAGGAGAGAGAGCTAGAGACAGAGAGGCGGAGTGTGAAAGGATGTACATTCAACTGAGACCAGTGGATCAACAACATGAATGGTGAAGAAGAATGTTTTACTTGAATAGTAACGATTTTACAGAGAAGAATTACTGAAAAACAACATTTTAACAAAGAGACTATCATCAAATGGACTAGAGATGGCGGTATTGGAATGCAAAACTGAGGAATACCTTCATGATGCTTCTGGGGTGAAAAGGTGCTGTGAGCGTTGCCGTAAAGGTCAGTGACTACTGGTGTGTTTCTGTTGTCGTAAAGGTCAGTGACTACTGGTGTGTTTCTGTTGTCGTAAAGGTCTGTGACTACTGGTGTGTTTCTGTTGTCGTAAAGGTCTGTGACTACTGGTGTGTTTCTATTGTCGTAAAGGTCAGTGACTACTGGTGTGTTTCTGTTGTCGTAAAGGTCAGTGACTACTGGTGTGTTTCTGTTGTCGTAAAGGTCAGTGACTACTGGTGTGTTTCTGTTGTCGTAAAGGTCAGTGACTACTGGTGTGTTTCTGTTGTCGTAAAGGTCTGTGACTACTGGTGTGTTTCTATTGTCGTAAAGGTCAGTGACTACTGGTGTGTTTCTGTTGTCGTAAAGGTCTGTGACTACTGGTGTGTTTCTGTTGTCGTAAAGGTCAGTGACTACTGGTGTGTTTCTGTTGTCGTAAAGGTCAGTGACTACTGGTGTGTTTCTGTTGTCGTAAAGGTCAGTGACTACTGGTGTGTTTCTGTTGCCGTAAAGGTCAGTGACTACTGGTGTGTTTCTGTTGTCGTAAAGGTCAGTGACTACTGGTGTGTTTCTGTTGTCGTAAAGGTCAGTGACTACTGGTGTGTTTCTGTTGTCGTAAAGGTCTGTGACTACTGGTGTGTTTCTGTTGTCGTAAAGGTCAGTGACTACTGGTGTGTTTCTGTTGTCGTAAAGGTCAGTGACTACTGGTGTGTTTCTGTTGTCGTAAAGGTCTGTGACTACTGGTGTGTTTCTGTTGTCGTAAAGGTCAGTGACTACTGGTGTGTTTCTGTTATCGTAAAGGTCTGTGACTACTGGTGTGTTTCTGTTGTCGTAAAGGTCAGTGACTACTGGTGTGTTTCTGTTGTCATAAAGGTCAGTGACTACTGGTGTGTTTCTGTTGTCGTAAAGGTCAGTGACTACTGGTGTGTTTCTGTTGTCATAAAGGTCAGTGACTACTGGTGTGTTTCTGTTGTCGTAAAGGTCAGTGACTACTGGTGTGTTTCTGTTGTCATAAAGGTCTGTGACTACTGGTGTGTTTATGTTGTCGTAAAGGTCAGTGACTACTGGTGTGTTTCTGTTGTCGTAAAGGTCAGTGACTACTGGTGTGTTTCTGTTGTCGTAAAGGTCAGTGACTACTGGTGTGTTTCTGTTGTCGTAAAGGTCAGTGACTACTGGTGTGTTTCTGTTGTCATAAAGGTCTGTGACTACTGGTGTGTTTCTGTTGTCATAAAGGTCTGTGACTACTGGTGTGTTTCTGTTGTCGTAAAGGTCTGTGACTACTGGTGTGTTTCTGTTGTCGTAAAGGTCAGTGACTACTGGTGTGTTTCTGTTGTCATAAAGGTCTGTGACTACTGGTGTGTTTCTGTTGTCATAAAGGTCTGTGACTACTGGTGTGTTTCTGTTGTCGTAAAGGTCTGTGACTACTGGTGTGTTTCTATTGTCGTAAAGGTCAGTGACTACTGGTGTGTTTCTATTGTCATAAAGGTCAGTGACTACTGGTGTGTTTCTGTTGTCGTAAAGGTCAGTGACTACTGGTGTGTTTCTATTGTCGTAAAAGTCAGTGACTACTGGTGTGTTTCTGTTGTCGTAAAGGTCAGTGACTACTGGTGTGTTTCTATTGTCGTAAAGGTCAGTGACTACTGGTGTGTTTCTATTGTCGTAAAGGTCAGTGACTACTGGTGTGTTTCTGTTGTCGTAAAGGTCAGTGACTACTGGTGTGTTTCTGTTGTCATAAAGGTCAGTGACTACTGGTGTGTTTCTGTTGTCGTAAAGGTCAGTGACTACTGGTGTGTTTCTGTTGTCGTAAAGGTCAGTGACTACTGGTGTGTTTCTGTTGTCGTAAAGGTCTGTGACTACTGGTGTGTTTCTGTTGTCGTAAAGGTCAGTGACTACTGGTGTGTTTCTGTTGTCGTAAAGGTCTGTGACTACTGGTGTGTTTCTGTTGTCGTAAAGGTCAGTGACTACTGGTGTGTTTCTGTTGTCGTAAAGGTCAGTGACTACTGGTGTGTTTCTGTTGTCGTAAAGGTCAGTGACTACTGGTGTGTTTCTGTTGTCGTAAAGGTCTGTGACTACTGGTGTGTTTCTGTTGTCGTAAAGGTCAGTGACTACTGGTGTGTTTCTGTTGTCGTAAAGGTCTGTGACTACTGGTGTGTTTCTGTTGTCATAAAGGTCAGTGACTACTGGTGAGTTTCTGTTGTCGTAAAGGTCTGTGACTACTGGTGTGTTTCTGTTGTCGTAAAGGTCAGTGACTACTGGTGTGTTTCTGTTGTCATAAAGGTCAGTGACTACTGGTGTGTTTCTGTTGTCATAAAGGTCAGTGACTACTGGTGTGTTTCTGTTGTCGCAAAGGTCAGTGACTACTGGTGTGTTTCTATTGTCGTAAAGGTCAGTGACTACTGGTGTGTTTCTGTTGTCGTAAAGGTCTGTGACTACTGGTGTGTTTCTGTTGTCATAAAGGTCTGTGACTACTGGTGTGTTTCCGTTGTCGTAAAGGTCAGTGACTACTGGTGTGTTTCTGTTGTCATAAAGGTCTGTGACTACTGGTGTGTTTCTGTTGTCATAAAGGTCTGTGACTACTGGTGTGTTTCTGTTGTCATAAAGGTCTGTGACTACTGGTGTGTTTCTGTTGTCATAAAGGTCTGTGACTACTGGTGTGTTTCTGTTGTCATAAAGGTCTGTGACTACTGGTGTGTTTCTGTTGTCATAAAGGTCTGTGACTACTGGTGTGTTTCTGTTGTCATAAAGGTCTGTGACTACTGGTGTGTTTCTATTGTCGTAAAGGTCAGTGACTACTGGTGTGTTTCTGTTGTCATAAAGGTCTGTGACTACTGGTGTGTTTCTGTTGTCATAAAGGTCTGTGACTACTGGTGTGTTTCTGTTGTCATAAAGGTCTGTGACTACTGGTGTGTTTCTGTTGTTCAGGTGGCTGTTGGAGCAAGATGTCTAAAATATCAGCATTATACAAGCACCTCATATTATATGTATTAACTGTTTGTCTGCAACAGGACAATATTATCAAATGATGAACTGCAGTATTAACATCTGCTAACCATGTGTATGTGACAAATAAAATTTGATTTGATTTGATTTGAGTATAGAGGGGAAAACAGCAGTCCCTTTATCTCCACAACACTACATGAACACACAGGAGGCTGCTGGGGGGAGGACGGCTCATAATAATGGCTTGAACGGCACAAATGGAATGGCATCAAACACATGGCAAACATTTGTTTGATGTTGATAATACCATTCCACTCATTCTGCTCCAGCCATTACCACGAGCCTATCCTCCCCAATTAAAATGACACCAACCTCCTGTGATGAACATGTTACTATGGACAGTATAATACGGTGGCCTATATGTGGGGGTATGGATGATCACATTTCTCTGTCATTCTCTCATTCCCAACCTCACTCCAGGACAGTATGTTCGCACCGACTGTGGCAAGTCTACAAAAACAGAGTGTGAAACCTGTCAACATGAATACTACACTGCTGAATTAAACTTCTTGAAACAATGTCTACCCTGTAGGGTCTGCTATTCCAGTAAGTCCCCCCCCCCTCCCTCTTCCCTGTTCTGACAGTTCCACTCATTGTTCCCCTGTCTCCTTAAAATAATCCCTTTCTGATCCGACTCATCCTCTCTCACTCCCCACCCCTGCTCTCTCTCTCTCCCACTCTCTCGCGGTCTCTCTCTCTCACTCCCCCCGACCCTCCTCTCTTTCCATCCCCTCTCTCTATCCCACTTCTCTCCTCATCTTTCCATCCCCTCTCTCTATCCCACTTCTCTCCTCATCTTTCCATCCCCTCTCTCTATCCCACTTCTCTCCTCATCTTTCCATCCCCTCTCTCTATCCCACCTCTCTCCTCATCTTTCCATCCCCTCTCTCTATCCCACCTCTCTCCTCATCTTTCCATCCCCTCTCTTTATCCCACCTCTCTCCTCATCTTTCCATCCCCTCTCTCTATCCCACCTCTCTCCTCATCTTTCCATCCCCTCTCTCTATCCCACTTCTCTCCTCATCTTTCCATCCCCTCTCTCTATCCCACTTCTCTCCTCATCTTTCCATCCCCTCTCTCTATCCCACCTCTCTCCTCATCTTTCCATCCCCTCTCTCTATCCCACTTCTCTCCTCATCTTTCCATCCCCTCTCTCTATCCCACTTCTCTCCTCATCTTTCCATCCCCTCTCTCTATCCCACTTCTCTCCTCATCTTTCCATCCCCTCTCTCTATCCCACCTCTCTCCTCATCTTTCCATCCCCTCTCTCTATCCCACCTCTCTCCTCATCTTTCCATCCCCTCTCTTTATCCCACCTCTCTCCTCATCTTTCCATCCCCTCTCTCTATCCCACCTCTCTCCTCATCTTTCCATCCCCTCTCTCTATCCCACTTCTCTCCTCATCTTTCCATCCCCTCTCTCTATCCCACTTCTCTCCTCATCTTTCCATCCCCTCTCTCTATCCCACCTCTCTCCTCATCTTTCCATCTCCTCTCTCTATCCCGCCTCTCTCCTCATCTTTCCATCCCCTCTCTCTATCCCACCTCTCTCCTCATCTTTCCATCCCCTCTCTCTATCCCACCTCTCTCCTCATCTTTCCATCCCCTCTCTCTATCCCACCTCTCTCCTCATCTTTCCATCCCCTCTCTCTATCCCACCTCTCTCCTCATCTTTCCATCCCCTCTCTCCTCATCTTTCCATCCCCTCTCTCTATCCCACCTCTCTCCTCATCTTTACATCCCCTCTCTCTATCCTACCTCATCTCTCTTGACATTATTTTCACCTCACTTCGTCTTTTTCTGCCTCTCCCGTTCAATACCCCATCCATCCCTCCCTCTACCATCCTCTCTCCCACTCTCTCTCCCTTCTCTTCTCTCCGTCTCCCTCTCCCTCTACCATCCTCTCTCCCACTCTTTCTCTCCCTTCTCTTCTCTCTGTCTCCCTCTCCCTCTACCGTCCTCTCTCCCACCCTTTCTCTCCCTTCTCTTCTCTCGGTCTCCCTCTCCCTCTTACCGTCCTCTCTCCCACTCATTCTCTCCCTTCTCTTCTCTCCTTCTCTCTCTCACACTCATTCTCTCCCTTCTCTTCTCTCCGTCTCCCTCTCCCTCTCTCAGGCAGTAACCAGAAGGTATTGAGGGAGTGTGAAGCCAGTAGTGACAGGCAATGTGTGTGTAAGACAGGTTTCTACTGTACAGACGATGGATGTGAACACTGCCTACCCGTGACCCTGTGCCCTCTGGGTTTAGGGGTCGTGAATCAAGGTGAGAACTGCCTCCTCACCTCTACACCACAGGATGTTGGTGGCACCTTAATTAGGGAGGACATGCTCGTGATAATGGCTGCAGCGGAGTCAGGGGAATGATGGTTTGATGCCATTCCATTTGCTCCGTTCCAGACATTATTAAGGGCTGTTCTCCCCTCAGCAGCCTCAGCAGCCTCAGCAGCCTCTATACCTTGTTCTAATATGACAGACCTTTGTCTCTGATGAGCTGATCATGAGTTGGAGATACTAAGGCTGGTATTGAAAAGACACCTGACAAAAAAATATATCTGTAGCCTAATAAGATGCACTCAGGGTCAATGTTTAAACCACTGTGGACCTTTGTCAGTACAAAACATCTTATTACTGTGCTTGTATAATCTGCTGGATGTATGTACTTTACTTTGAGCAGCTGACATGTCTGACACTTGTTCCTAAACCCCCCAGCCAACCCCCAGAATGACACAGTCTGTGCCCCGTGCCAACCTGGGACCTATAACAGCGTCAACGATGCCATCACACACTGCCAATCACACACCAGGTCAGAACCCTTCACACAAAGTGGCTCAGATTTTTATCGAAAGTCAACTCAGTAGGTGCATTTGCTTGACACAAAACATTTTACATTTTTATACAATTGTGGGACAGCGGGGTTAACTGTGGGGTTAAACTCCTTTCTCTGTTTCACAATCACTTTCTTTCCTCTCTCAGGTGTGGGGACCTCGGGAGGGAGGTGAAAAGTGCTGGGACTGAGACTACTGATGCTGTGTGTGGTGCCTTCATATCTCGTAGGTCTAATAGCATCTCCTTTTATTGCACAGTAGTATAGAATATATAGAAAACTAGATGGTATATATATAGCATTTTACCAATATTTCTTCAACCTCCCCTCTTCTCTCTTCATTGAATGATTTGACATAAGTAATGTACATCTAATACTGTAAACAAGATTAGAGCACATTGCGTTCTCCCTCAGAAATGGTTCAGATAGAGCCTCATATATAGATTGTCTGGGTTTTAGGCAGTTTTGATTGATCCTCTGTCGCTCTGCCTCCATCTCAGGGTGTCACTGGATACTACCTACCAGTCTGTGGGCAGGACTAGTGGTGACCTCACTCATCATTATCTTGATCTGCATCTATTGGAGGGCCAAGCGTCAATCATACATGCCAGGTACGTATATCATCACTACCAATTCCCAAGTGTGTGTGTGCACTCATCGTGGATTTGATGTAAGTATTGGCTAGAGTTCCCACCATATTCCAGGGACTCTTTGTACTGTAGAACAATTTGTAGGTATTTAAGACTTTACAGTGAAACATTTTAATAATATTGAAAAATAGAGTGGTTGGTCAGGAGTGATGTAGGCGTGGTAGGCTTCTTGGGCAGGCTCACGTGAGTCCCCTTGTATGGGTACCTGGTAGGCCACCTCTTGGACAGACATAGGTTGGCCGCTAGGATGAGCATGGGGTAGGCTGCCCCATGACGGGCGCGGGTCTGCCCCTCAGGCAGGCGCGAGATGGCTCCTTGGATTAGCACAGGTTGTTGAAAACCTGTGATATGGATTAGCCAAGGCGTCAAGAAAGGCTGGTCCACAGTGGTGACATTACAGGTTCAGTAGATATGGGTAGCTGGGGGAAGGGGTGGTGTAGTGTTGCCAGAGCACTGGAGCATCGCTCCGCCATTTCCCACAATGGTGCTTGTTTATGTTGGTAGCCCGAAGACATGATGAATGGAGACAAAGTCATGCTATTAGAGCCCGGTCCTGTTGATCAACCACTGACACTCCCTACAGTGACCCACTACACAGTCCTTCACATGAGAATTAAACACTTTCTGCTGTGGTAGATGGAAATCTGCTGCAGTACAACTGGTAAACATCATCCGTCTTGAAGGACCATGAAAAATAAGCTAAGGAACCTAGATAGGTCATTGGTTGGATAGATGTCACCATGAGTACTTGCAAATGACAGACAGTGCCAAAGTTCACCTATTTATTGAGGACTTGTGGTTGGACATGGTGAAGTTGGATTTGTGGGGTTCTGCAACAAAGGCGAGACATCATGAGCAGGTTGTAGAACATACAAGGTGATATTGATAAACCTATTAAACCAATACATCTGAAATAGGAAACAAACTTACTCTTAACACACACAACTGGAAAGCAACTGAGCCATGGCTTGACAGGCTTTAAATACAAACAACAAGTGTGAACGAGCCTATCAGGGCAGTTCTGAACATTACTGACAGGTGTGTGATTGCATGAGCGAGTCAACAGGTGAAATCAACTTGCTTGATCAAGTCCACCTCAGCTGTATGCTACTCCACTCTGAGGGCTGTTGTACATACATCATTGTAACCTATCAACAACTTGTTTGTTTCTTTGGGAGTCATTCAAAAAGCCCCACTTGATAGTTAAGCCTACCAATTGTTAAGTAAATGCTCTTTTCGTTTCTCTGTGTGATTTCCCAGCCAGCAGATTTCAGATCATGTAGATTTTACCCGGTGACAGATGTAGAGGCAGTGAGAACTCTTAGTGCTAGACGGTGCTAGACGTAATTTGGATTGAATGAAAGGAAACAAGGTCATTGCTTTTCACCGTCAGACGTAGGAACTCGCCACTTCCTCTAGAGATGAATCAGATCAAAGACAATATGAGTTATAGTGAAGCTCGCATGCATCGCTCATGTTTATGCTCGATCAGGGGCTGAGTGCACAGCACATCAACCAATATGAGTCCAAGTGCAGATAAAAGTCACAGGAGCTTATATAAGGGGGGACACTAGACACCACTGCTATTGGCTTCTGGTTATAACATTTATGTTTCAGCCTAATATCTCGTTGAGAAACGGCTGAGCATAAAATGGGCAATTGAGAGAACATTGTAGGCACACATATCTGTGATCTCAAACTCATATTCTCTTTTTGGAAAATGTTGTTTGAAATGATATTTCTGAAGGTTATTTGACATTGACATTTCAATCATATATATATTTAATTAAAATCAAACTAAATGTAGGTTCCACCGAATACATAACCAGTTAGACTACCCTGTGAAGGTAGAAATAAGAACAACTGCCTCCAGATTCCATGTACATCTACTCATTATCAGTTAGGAAACTATAGTAGGTATGAAACAAGCTTCTACTGTAGCTTCTTGATTTTCTGAGACTTGGGGACAAAACCACATCCTGTTCTATGTTGAGCTTGACACGGTTATTGGAAAACCACATGACACGTTTCACAGTCAGCTAACTCATAGCAAGAAAGTGTTGTGTAAAGTACAGTGGCGTCACCGGTTGACACATTTGGTGACTGTCCTTTTTATCAACGCTTCACCAGTAGAGGTTGGACTTACCCACAATAACAAGTCAGATAAGATACAGCTTGTATATGAATGTTTATAGTGCTACTCAGTGATCTCATGTCTGTCTGCCTGTCTGTCTGTAGCCAACTCCAGTGGTCCTGGAATTCCTGTGGAGCCTGCACCTCCTTCATTCGCACCAGCTGAGCTCAAGTTCCCCACCGAGTGCAACAGCCATTGGAGCCTGGACCAGAAAGCCACTGAGCCACTCTTCATCAACACAGGTGAAAGTCCCTCAGTGGTAGTTGGAATAGTTCACCACAATTACAAATGTCCCTCCTCTAGTGCACAAGAAAGGAGGTATTCAGTACACCCAGAGAGTAAGTTGGGTTTGTTTGCTGAGCTACAGGTTAGCATTAGCACCATAGAGTGCAGAACAATATGAGTGATGGGACCCTGGATACCATGGTTTAAGGGCTCGATTCAATCCATATAGCTGAGGTTCATCTCTATAGAGCGATTGAAATGTAAAGGCAACGTTCCCCTAAGCGATGTCAGCTCAATTGGAAATTACCTTTCAATTTCAAGCACGTAATTCAGCGCCATAGTGCTGAACTTCGACAATATGGATTGAATCGAGTGCAAGGTATCCATAAGATAAATTCAATTAGACATGTTGATGAACTACCCCTTTAAATCATCTCCTGACAAATCGCAAAAAACACATTGTTTCCATGTGGAGTCGCTATATGTGATAAACCTGTTCATTCGTCTATATTACACCATTCCCATCACTCATAGTAGTTCTGCAGCTTCCCAATGATCAATAATGTGATGACTCTCCTCACTTAGAATGGATCAGATGTAATGTAATCTAAACTGAGGCTGCCCATATAATCAACAATCAGGATGAGCTATTTCTCCATTTGCAAGAGCCTAAATCAAATCATTAAAATACAGATGTATTGTTACCTCTATGGACATGATGAGATGGGGCCTGTGTAGGCTTCATGAATGATAAATGCTGTACTACGTAAGGTTAGAGGGTTATTGTTGTGTGCTCATACTATTTCCCTTGTGTATCCCAGCTGTTATTCAGGTAAACGGCTATACGTCAGACTGTGAAGTTGAGGCTGATGGCGCCACCATAACAATGACAACATCAGAGCAATTCAGCCAATCGGATCACAATAATGGAATGAGAGGAAATGACATCAGACCCTCCCGCTACCTATCAGAGCCACAGGAAGATGAGTGGCCAGGGACTTAATTCTGATTTTCAACTAAATATTACTTTTTTCAATGAACAAGACCCACATGGGAAAATAACTGAGCAGATTCCTCCTTGAAGGTTCCTGGATACAATCCCTTTTGTAAAGTCTTATCTCTGCAATGCAAATATACTGACCATCCTATGAACATTCTTTGTTTCTTAGGTCATTGAAAAAAACAATTGGGGAGGGCTTAAATAAAGTGTAACCACTGAGGTCAAATGTCGTCATAGCTTCTCCATTTTACATTTTTCTAAGGAACTTTCAAAGCCCAGGGCAGCTGGAATTCCCCTAACGAAGACGTGGTGTCGTCAATAGCTTGATATGAACATCACTGTGGTGGAAAAGAGATTGTTGAAGTAGATGTTTATAGATAGATGTTCATTTTGACATCACAGCATCTGTTCAATGATGTTTTAACAACAGCATTGAAAATTCTGTCAAAACAGTTGACGCTTTAGCAAAGTGCAGAATCTAAATGTAGACAACACCCGAGTGGACACTGATTAATTAAGTGTTTGTCGCCCCCTGTAGGATAGGAGTAGCAGCAGCTACCATACTTCAAACTGCTTTACCCTGCCCTCTAGTGTTATCAGCTAGCATTTACAGATAAATGCAGGCCAACTGAAATCAGTTGCGGACTGCTTTCACACAGGCAGCCCAAGTCTGATATTTTTTTCCATTGGTATTTTGACCAATAACATCAGATATTTTTCGGAGCTGATCGGATTGGTCAAAAGACCAATTAGTAAAACAAAAATATCAGAATTGGGCTGCCTGTGTAAATGCAGCCCTTTAGGCACAGACCAAGGGTTAGCACACCTTCCCCAATAACTAAACCAATGGGAGTGAAAAACGCTGAACTGACGTTCGATCACAGCGTACACATAAATACACATTGAAGGGAAGAGTTAGAACAGTACCATAAAGAGGCAACATCTGTATTTGTAGTGTGGAGCATCAGGTGGTATAGTTAAGACACAGAACAGCCACATTCAACACAAAAGGGAACATTCAATGGCATTGTGAACTAGCGTAGTGATATATGAGGAAACACACTGGGAATGTTTACACAGTTCACCCTGCACTGTACCATGACAACATTCAAAACTGATCATTGACAATCTTTCCCACAGTGAAATAGCACACTAATTAAAAATATCTTAAATGTTAAATGTTGTCCATTAAGTAATGGTTTTTAAAACAATGATGATCATATTTTTTAAAACTTTGGCACTTATATACCAAGTCCTAGACTTTTCTAATGAGAATCATGAATGTTGAGTTGATGAACGGGATCCTTCCCAGTGGTTTCAGTCTGCCTTCTTGAAGAGTTGCCTGGCGACCACATCTCCAACTCTCATCTCCTAGAGGGCAAAAAAAGGACAGGTTGAGAAGAGGGTGGAGAAAGACAAAAGAGGGAGAAGTTTGGGTGAGTGAGTGAGTGAGTGAGTGAGTGAGTGAGTGAGTGAGTGAGTGTGTGTGAGAGTGAGTGAGTGCGTGGGTGGGCGCGTGCGTAGGTGGGTGAGTGCGTGGGTGGGTGAGTGCGTGGGTGGGTTCGTGGGTGGGTGGGTGTGTAGGTGGGTGCGTGAGTGCGTAGGTGAGTGCGTGGGTGGGTGAGTGAGTGCGTGCGTAGGTGAGTGCGTGCGTGGGTGAGTGAGTGAGTGCGTGCGTAGGTGAGTGCGTGCGTAGGTGAGTGCGTGCGTGCGTAGGTGAGTGCGTGCGTGCGTAGGTGAGTGCGTGCGTGCGTAGGTGAGTGCGTGCGTGCGTAGGTGAGTGCGTGGGTGCGTGCGTGAGTGCGTGCGTGGGTGAGTGCGTGGGTGCGAAAATATCATTAATGGACTCAGTCACAATAAAAACGCTGTCCTCTTTTCTCTCCGGACTCAGTAATCCCCTCTCCCCTTCCTTATCTCCACCCCCCACACATGTACTTCCCAGCTCTCAATCTCACTCCCCCCCCTCCCTCCCCCTCTTCTTGTGTTACTCACCAAATCCACCGTTTACTGCCTGATCCCCAGTGGCATTTATTTCCAAAACTCTCTTCCGGAATTGAACAAAATTTCAATGAGGTATTGTTTTCTATTAGAAGCTGTTTAATAAAACAATGCTGATTGTTTGTAATCGTAATGAGTATTTGCATGTAATCACAAGCAAAGAGTCTTCAGGGTGAAGGCATGGGCAGGAACAGGAAGAATAAGGAAAGGTTATTGTTCGTTACCATTTTAATGAGCTAAATACAGACTTCAACAAGACTCTTCATAGTGAAGGGATTGGGAGGAGAATCACAAGCTTCTGTTTAGGCCTGTGCTTCAGATGGACATTAGCTGGGAAATCTGTTTTTAGAAGCATTTGGGAGCTGTTTAATAAAACAATGCTGATTGTTTGAAATCGTAATCAGCATTTGCATGTAATCACAAGCAAAAACAGATTTCCCAGCTAAAGTCCATCTGAAGCACAGGCCTAAACAGAAGCTTGTGATTCTCCTCCCAATCCCTTCACTATGAAGAGTCTTGTTGAAGTCTGTATTTAGCTCATTAAAATGGTAACGAACAATAACCTTATTCTTCCTGTTCATTCCTTCACCCTGAAGACTCTTAACAGTGTTTTCCTCCGTTTCTTTCTCCTCCTTCGGGTCCCACACATTTCTTTCCCATGTACAGGCAACAAATAAGGAGGTTTGAGGGCCATACACCCCCTATTGTTTTAGGAACTCATTTGTTCTCACACAAAACACACGGACACGTGCGCGCCGTAGGCAGTGAATAACTTCCATTACCAAATCTGATTTGCATATCCCCCACTTTCAAAATGGTATATCAATTCCAGCATATTCTTTCCTCCCAAATCTTTCCTGCTCTCTTCCCTTGCTCTGGCCTTCCTCCCTTGCTCAGGCCTCAGGCCTTCCTCCCTTGCTCTGGCCTTCCTCCCTTGCTCTGGCCTTCCTCCCTTGCTCTGGCCTTCCTCCCTTGCTCTGGCCTTCCTCCCTTGCTCTGGTGTTCACCTCTATTCCAATTCCCTTCCAATCTTTATCCCTCTCTGTTAATCCATCCCTCCCTCCATTCTCACCAAGTGTAGCTTGTCTCCCTCCAGCCAGTGTGTCCATCCTCTTCCCTCCTTCTCTCCTCTCTGAACACACACCAGCTTATCACCCTCCCAGTCCACTGTGGTCTACAAACAGGGTTCACACACACACACACACACACACACACACACACACACAGTGGTCTTTAAAAAAACATGAAAGCACACACACAACCATTGCCTTGAACCACTCTGTTTGGCCCGGTCTGAAAACAAGCAACGGGGGTGGTTGTGACAGGAAAACAACAGGTGGTACACTCTCATAGACGGGCCAAAATAGCCACACACACACACACACACACATACAGCTGGCAAAAAGTCTATTCACCCAAACAAAGCAAAGTAGTATGACAAGTACACCTATATGAAGCCAATTAGAGAGAATTTGAACAAGTCTGAACAAGCCATGAAACAGACAAACATAAGGGAAAACATCACCAGATAACAGAAATACATTTAGCCACTGTCTTTACTAACAGCACATGATGAAGTACACAGAGACCACCCACCCAACCATACATGTAGAACTGTAAACACAAGCACCTGACAGACTCGTCCATCCACAGGTCCCAGGTCCTCGGTGAAGACCTGACCCAGTTTGAAATCCATATCAAAGTCCTTAAAGGTGGTGAGTGTGCGGATCTTCATACTGCCCGTGGCCGGGTCGTGGACTATCTGTTTAGTGGGCTTCAACATACACACTATCTTCCGCAGGGCAAAATTAATATCTGACGGAGAGAGAGAGGGAGAGAATTAATCAACCAAACATAACACCTTGCCATTCTAGTAATGAGGTTGTGTATCTGAGGCAACATCTCTGACCTACAGCTGTGTCTGTCCTTTCACATGTCCTGTTAATGTTTCCAGATATCACACAGACAGAGGCACACACACACCCCTGTCTGTGTCCAGGGTCATTTACAGGCTAAGGCGCCATGATGATCTATCACTCGGCCCTAGTAATGGAAACGGTAAACCTTTCGATGAGTCACTACCCCTCAAATTAAATCTCAAAGCAGTAGGCAAACAAAGGGAAAAAATATTTTAAATTCAGTAAAATAGAATGAATGAATCGTGTTAAATTCAAATGAAAGGAGGCAAGTTGCAGAGGTACATTAAGCTCTTAACGTGTCATTTTACACATTACAACTACAGAATTTGACACTTTTTAACAATGACGCATTTGTAGCTAATATGTGGTAACAGACAAAGACATTACGATTCATATAATCTTACCCAACGCTGCGAGGTAGTTCTCGAAGTTATCTTGAGACACCATGTGAAAGGTTCCTGTGTAATTTGGTTTAGACATCTTTTAGCCTTTAGTTTTGCAGAGGAACTCAACAAAGAAAACTGTAACCTACAGTGTTGCCTCTTCTCTACAGATATTATCCTTCTCTGTTCTTTTCACTGCTCCCACTACTCCCGTATTGTTCAATAATAATAATAAGACTTATGCAACCTGTGAGCTAACCTTCTGTCTGCTAGTGTCAGTCAGAAGGTATGCGGTTTTACGCAAAACTGCAACGCGATAATGGAATGATTGAGCTGCTGGAATGTTTTTAACAGAGCGGCGGCAGTATCCACAACGACTGTCCTCTGCTCTATTCACTCCTTCAATTCCCGGGTATCGATTGTTGATGCTGACGTTGCACAGCCCTTTTAGGTTCCCTATTCGCTCCCCCTCCCCTCCTTTCGGAAAGTGTAAACTCTTCCTTACGGAGCTTTATGCGAGCCGTTTTTATTCCACTAATCCTCTTCCTAAAGTGGGAACTGGGTAGGTCTGTGCCCTTTCCGCGTTAATTAAACGGCCTTCTCTCTATTCACAATTGCTTTATTTGCATGGGAAACATTGCGCGTTATTTGCATGGGAAACATTGCCAAAACGTGAAAAACATTCAACAAAAGTTAAATAAGCTATCAGAAATTAACAGTAAACATTACACACACAAACGTTTTCAAAGTTTCCCTCGCTCTCCTTCACTGTCACTGTTTGGAGAGCAGACTGTGTTCTGAACAACATGCGGAGAAGAGGGAGGCGGGGGAAAGTTCATTCATCTCGCTCAATGTTTTCCTCTCACTGGGGGCAGTCACTGCGGGTCGTCGGCGAATCTGGGGGAGCCCAGTGATGTTGCCAATGTTAGTCTATTAATATAATAGCTCATTATAGAGATATGTCTTATCTAAAACTTTCATTGGAATAACAGAGTGGCTGTGTGTCCCCGCTATGCTAGATCCCGTAGTCATGGCATTTTATTATATTCGTTGTAGAATATTCAATAGGCTTTGCACCCATGGATACAATACAATTGTGATGAAGAAAGAAATGAATGCATATTACTGCCTTTATTGTCAGCAAAAATGTCAATACATTAATTACCATTTGCAGAATGGTTCCATGGTTCACGGCCCAAATCTATCAGTACTTTGCATTATAATTGTATTTTATTTTATCTTTATTTAACCAGGCAAGTCAGTTAAGAACAAACTCTTATTTTCAATGACGGCCTAGGAACAGTGGGTTAACTGTGTGTTCAGGGGCAGAACGACAGATTTGTACCTTGTCAGCTCGGGTGTTTGAACTTGCAACCTTCCAGTTACTAGTCCAACACTCGGCTACCCTGCCGAGGGTAGTCCAACACTGGGCTACCCTGCCGCCCCATATCTTAATTATATCACAGACAACTTTATCGCTTGATATCAAAAAACACTCAAATAAATCTTTTAAAATAAAAAGTTAATATCAAATTCAATATTAAATCATCAGGACACAGCTCTCTCATCCTCTATCTTTTTCTCACGGAGCCACTCTTCTTCTCCTCTGACTTCTGCTTCTTCACATCTTTCTTTCCTTTGGCTAGGTTTTCATACAATTCCTGTTCCTTGTTTCTAAAAGAGAGACAGTACAAGAGAGAGGACATAATGTTAGAAACCTAGCGCTTCAAATAGCTGAGAGATAAAAAAAATGTAGGCTTCTTTGTGTGTAAGAAAAGGAGCACTCTTTAGATCTTCAGTTAGTAGTAGCCTACCAAACACTACCCAGACCCTATCCTAACCCATACCAAACACTACCCTGACCCTACCCAACACTACCCAGACCCTATCCTAACCCATACCAAACACTACCCTGACCCTACCCAACACTACCCAGACCCTATCCTAACCCATACCAAACACTACCCTGACCCTACCCAACACTACCCAGACCCTATCCTAACCCATACCAAACACTACCCTGACCCTACCCAACACTACCCTGACCCTATCCTAACCCATACCAAACACTACCCTGAACCTACCCAACACTACCCTGACCCTATCCTAACCCATACCAAACACTACCCTGACCCTACCCAACACTACCCTGACCCTATCCTAACCCATACCAAACACTACCCTGACCCTACCCAACACTACCCTGACCCTATCCGAACCCATACCAAACACTACCCTGAACCTACCAAACACTACCCAGACCCTATCCTAACCCATACCAAACACTACCCTGACCCTACCCAACACTACCCTGACCCTATCCGAACCCATACCAAACACTACCCTGAACCTACCAAACACTACCCAGACCCTATCCTAACCCATACCAAACACTACCCCGACCCGACCCAACACTACCCTGACCCTATCCTAACCCTACCAAACACTACCCTGACTCTATCCTGACTGTACCAAACACTACCCTGACCCTATCCTAACCCATACCAAACACTACCCTGGCCCTACCCAACACTACCCAGACCCTATCCTAACCCATACCAAACACTACCCAGACCCTATCCTAACCCATACCAAACACTACCCTGACCCTACCCAACACTACCCAGACCCTATCCTAACCCATACCAAACACTACCCTGAACCTACCCAACACTACCCAGACCCTATCCTAACCCATACCAAACACTACCCTGAACCTACCCAACACTACCCTGACCCTATCCTAACCCATACCAAACACTACCCTGACCCTACCCAACACTACCCAGACCCTATCCTAACCCATACCAAACACTACCCTGACCCTATCCTAACCCATACCAAACACTACCCTGAACCTACCCAACACTACCCTGACCCTATCCTAACCCATACCAAACACTACCCTGAACCTACCCAACACTACCCAGACCCTATCCTAACCCATACCAAACACTACCCTGAACCTACCCAACACTACCCTGACCCTATCCTAACCCATACCAAACACTACCCTGACCCTACCCAACACTACCCAGACCCTATCCTAACCCATACCAAACACTACCCTGAACCTACCCAACACTACCCTGACCCTATCCTAACCCATACCAAACACTACCCTGAACCTACCCAACACTACCCTGACCCTATCCTAACCCATACCAAACACTACCCTGACCCTACCCAACACTACCCAGACCCTATCCTAACCCATACCAAACACTACCCTGACCCTATCCTAACCCATACCAAACACTACCCTGAACCTACCCAACACTACCCTGACCCTATCCTAACCCATACCAAACACTACCCTGAACCTACCCAACACTACCCAGACCCTATCCTAACCCATACCAAACACTACCCTGAACCTACCCAATACTACCCTGACCCTATCCTAACCCATACCAAACACTACCCTGACCCTACCCAACACTACCCAGACCCTATCCTAACCCATACCAAACACTACCCTGAACCTACCCAACACTACCCTGACCCTATCCTAACCCATACCAAACACTACCCTGAACCTACCCAACACTACCCTGACCCTATCCTAACCCATACCAAACACTACCCTGACCCTACCCAACACTACCCAGACCCTATCCTAACCCATACCAAACACTACCCTGACCCTACCAAACACTACCCTGACCCTATCCTAACCCATACCAAACACTACCCTGAACCTACCCAACACTACCCTGACCCTATCCTAACCCATACCAAACACTACCCTGAACCTACCCAACACTACCCTGACCGTATCCTAACCCTACCAAACACTACCCTGAGCCTACCCAACACTACCCAGACCCTATCCTAACCCATACCAAACACTACCCTGAACCTACCCAACACTACCCTGACCCTATCCTAACCCATACCAAACACTACCCTGAACCTACCCAACACTACCCTGACCCTATCCTAACCCATACCAAACACTACCCTGAACCTACCCTACCCAACACTACCCTGACCCTATCCTAACCCTACCAAACACTACCCTGACCCTACCCAACACTACCCTGACCCTATCCTAACCCTACCAAACACTACCCTGACCCTACCCAACACTACCCTGACCCTATCCTAACCCTACCAAATACTACCCTGACCCTACCCAACACTACCCTGACCCTATCCTAACCCTACCAAATACTACCCTGACCCTACCAAACACTACCCTGACCATATCCTAACCCGACCCCGACCCTGACCCTATCCTAACCCTACCAAATACTACTCTGACCCTACCAAACACTACCCTGGCCATATCCTAACCCTACCCTGACCCTATCGTAACCCTACCAAATACTACTCTGACCCTAACAAACACTACCCTGACCCCATCCTAACCCTACCAAACACTACCCTGACCCTACCAAACACTACCCTGACCCTACCAAACACTACCCTGACCCTATCCTAACCCTACCAAACGCTACCCTGACCCTATCCTAACCCTACCCTGACCCTACCAAACACTACCCTGACCATATCCTAACCCTACCCTGACCCTATCCTAACCCTACCAAATACTACCCTGACCCTAACAAACACTACCCTGACCCCATCCTAACCCTACCAAATACTACCCTGACCCTACCAAACACTACCCTGACCCTACCATACACTACCCTGACCCTATCCTAACCCTACCAAACGCTACCCTGACCCTATCCTAACCCTACCCTGACCCTACCAAATACTACCCTGACCCTACCAAACACTACCCTGACCATATCCTAACCCTACCAAATACTACCCAACCCTACCAAATACTACCCTGACAGTATCCTGACCCTACCAAACAGTACCTTGTCCGTACCAAACACTACCCTGACAGTACCCTGACCCTACCAAACAGTACCCTGTCCGGACCAAATACTACCCTGATAGTACCCTGACCATACCAAACACTTAACTGGCAGTACCATGAGCCTACCAAACACTACCCTGATCCTATCAAACACTACCCTGATAGCACCCTGACCCTACCAAACACTTTCCTGGCAGTACCCTGACCCTACCAAACAGTAACTTGGCAGTACCCTGACCTTACCAAACACTACACTGACAGCACCCTGACTTTACCAAACACGACCCTGACAGTATCCTGACCATGGCCAACACTAATCTGACAGTACCCTGACAGTACCAAACACTACCCTGACAGTACCCAGGCCCTCCCAAACACTACCCTGACAGTAACAAACACTACGCTGACAGTACCCTGACCGTACCAAACACTACCTGACAGTACCCTGACCATGCCCAACACTAATCTGACAGTACCCTGACCCTACCAAACAGTACCCTGACCGTACCAAACACTACCCTGACAGTACCCTGACCCTACCAAACAGTACCCTGACAGTATACTGACCCTACCAAACAGTACCCCGACACTACCAAACAGTACCATGACATTTTAACAATACAAGGATAGTTCACAAACGTAATATTAAAAATAAAAACAGGTATGGCCAAGCTTAGGAGACTCAGAAGTGGTGACAGTGACACGTTTCCCTTCATTCTGTACATAGCCAGCTCAGAGCTCTCCAGTGAACTCTGTATTGTGAGTCTACCCACACCACACTGGATTGTGAGTTTACCCACACCACACTGGATTGTGAGCTTACCCACACCACACTGGATTGTGAGTTTACCCACACCACACTGGATTGCACACCACACTGGATTGTGAGCTTACCCACACCACACTGGATTGTGAGTTTACCCACACCACACTGGATTGTGAGTTTACCCACACCACACTGGATTGTGAGTTTACCCACACCACACTGGATTGTGAGCTTACTACACTGATCCCTATAGCCTGCTGTATAACCAGGGTGAACCATGCTGTATAACCAGGGTGATCCCTATAGCCTGCTGTATAACCAGGGTGAACCCTATAGCCTGCTGTATAACCAGGGTGAACCGTGCTGTATAACCAGGGTGATCCCTATAGCCTGCTGTATAACCAGGGTGATCCCTATAGCCTGCTGTATAACCAGGGTGATCCCTATAGCCTGCTGTATAACCAGGGTGAACCGTGCTGTATAACCAGGGTAATCCCTATAGCCAGCTATATAACCAGGGTGAACTGTGCTGTATTACCAGGGTGATCCCTATAGGCAGCTGTGTAACTAGGATGAACTGTGCTGTATAACCAGGGTGATCCCTATAGCCAGCTGTATAACCAGTGTGATCCCTATAGGGAGCTGTATAACCAGGGTGAATTGTGCTGTATTACCAGGGTGATCCCTATAGCCCGCTGTATAACCAGGGTGATCCCTATAGCCAGCTGTATAACCAGGGTGAACCGTGCTGTATTACCAGGGTGATCCCTATAGCCAGCTGTATAACTAGGCTGAACTGTGCTGTATTACCAGGGTGATCCCTATAGGCAACTGTATAACCAGGGTGATCCCTATAGGCAACTGTATAACCAGGGTGATCCCTATAGCCAGCTGTATAACCAGGCTGAACTGTGCTGTATTTCCAGGGTGATCCCTATAACCAGCTGTATAACCAGGGTGATCCCTATAGCCAGCTGTATTACCAGGGTGATCCCTATAGCCAGCTGTATTACCAGGGTGATCCCTACAGCCAGCTGTGTAACTAGGGTGATCCCTATAGCCAGCTGTATAACCAGGGTGAACTGTGCTGTATTACCAGGGTGATCCCTATAGCCAGCTGTATAACCAGGGTTAACCGTGCTGTATTACCAAGGTGATCCCTATAGACAGCTGTATAACCAGGCTGAACTGTGCTGTATTACCAAGGTGATCCCTATAGACAGCTGTATAACCAGGGTGAACTGTGCTGTATTACCAGGGTGATCCCTACAGCCAGCTGTATAACCAGGGTGATCCCTATAGCCAGCTGTATTACCAGGGTGATCCCTATAGGCAGCTGTATAACCAGGGTCATCCCTATAGCCAGCTGTATAACCAGGGTGAACTGTGCTGTATTACCAGGGTGATCCCTATAGCCAGCTGTATTACCAGGGTGATCCCTATAGACAGCTGTATTACCAGGGTCATCCCTATCGCCAGCTGTATAACCAGGGTGAACTGTGCTGTATTACCAGGGTGATCCCTACAGCCAGCTGTATAACCAGGGTGAACCCTATAGCCTGCTGTATAACCAGGGTGAACCGTGCTGTATAACCAGGGTGATCCCTATAGCCTGCTGTATAACCAGGGTGATCCCTATAGCCTGCTGTATAACCAGGGTGATCCCTATAGCCTGCTGTATAACCAGGGTGAACCGTGCTGTATAACCAGGGTAATCCCTATAGCCAGCTATATAACCAGGGTGAACTGTGCTGTATTACCAGGGTGATCCCTATAGGCAGCTGTGTAACTAGGATGAACTGTGCTGTATAACCAGGGTGATCCCTATAGCCAGCTGTATAACCAGTGTGATCCCTATAGGGAGCTGTATAACCAGGGTGAATTGTGCTGTATTACCAGGGTGATCCCTATAGCCCGCTGTATAACCAGGGTGATCCCTATAGCCAGCTGTATAACCAGGGTGAACCGTGCTGTATTACCAGGGTGATCCCTATAGCCAGCTGTATAACTAGGCTGAACTGTGCTGTATTACCAGGGTGATCCCTATAGGCAACTGTATAACCAGGGTGATCCCTATAGGCAACTGTATAACCAGGGTGATCCCTATAGCCAGCTGTATAACCAGGCTGAACTGTGCTGTATTTCCAGGGTGATCCCTATAACCAGCTGTATAACCAGGGTGATCCCTATAGCCAGCTGTATTACCAGGGTGATCCCTATAGCCAGCTGTATTACCAGGGTGATCCCTACAGCCAGCTGTGTAACTAGGGTGATCCCTATAGCCAGCTGTATAACCAGGGTGAACTGTGCTGTATTACCAGGGTGATCCCTATAGCCAGCTGTATAACCAGGGTTAACCGTGCTGTATTACCAAGGTGATCCCTATAGACAGCTGTATAACCAGGCTGAACTGTGCTGTATTACCAAGGTGATCCCTATAGACAGCTGTATAACCAGGGTGAACTGTGCTGTATTACCAGGGTGATCCCTACAGCCAGCTGTATAACCAGGGTGATCCCTATAGCCAGCTGTATTACCAGGGTGATCCTCATAGGCAGCTGTATAACCAGGGTCATCCCTATAGCCAGCTGTATAACCAGGGTGAACTGTGCTGTATTACCAGGGTGATCCCTATAGCCAGCTGTATTACCAGGGTGATCCCTATAGACAGCTGTATTACCAGGGTCATCCCTATCGCCAGCTGTATAACCAGGGTGAACTGTGCTGTATTACCAGGGTGATCCCTACAGCCAGCTGTATAACCAGGGTGAACTGTGCTGTATAACCAGGGTGATCCCTATAGCCAGCTGTCTAACCAGGGTCATCCCCATAACCAGCTGTATAACCAGGGTGAACTGTGCTGTATTACCAGGGCGATCTCTATAGCCAGCTGTATAACCAGGGTGATCTTTATAGCCAGCTGTATAACCAGGGTGAACTGTGCTGTATATCACCGGGGTGATCCCTATAGGCAGCTGTATAATCAGGGTCCAAAGTGTTTCCTGGTCAAGAAGAACCCATGTCCCTACATTCTCATAGCAGTTAACAATGCTAACATTGTCTTAACTGTTTTCAGGGCATCCCTGGGAATCAGAGTGTAATTTGAACCCTGAATGGTCTGGTTGATCGAGTGGAAGTTTACAGAGTTTGGTCAGTCCGGACGATCCAAACAGGTCAAGTGATTCCTCCTCTCCTTTGTTGTCCAGTTTATTTTTTTCTAATTGGTCCATTCTTTCCAGAGCGAGAGAGTACAGTAGGGCTACCTAGTCAAATGTGTCGCCTCCAAAGGTTACACAAACGTGCCCAATCAGCTAAATTGGACAACAGAAGGAAGGAGAGACATGGGGGAAGACGATGATAAACAATGGTCCCAGAGAATGTCTACATCCGCTCATCTCTCTCTTCTGTCTCTCTCTACCTAACCTCTCGCTCTCTGTCTTCCGTCTCTCTCTCTCTTCCGTCTCTCTGTCTTCCGTCTCTCTCTCTCTTCCGTCTCTCTCTCTGTCTTCCGTCTCTCTCTCTCTGTCTTCCGTCTCTCTCTCTCTTCCGTCTCTCTCTCTGTCTTCCGTCTTTCTCTCTTCTGTCTCTCTCTCTGTCTTCCGTCTCTCTCTCTCTGTCTTCCGTCTCTCTCTCTGTCTTCAGTCTCTCTCTCTCTCTGTCTTCCGTCTCTCTCTCTGTCTTCCTTCTCTCTCTCTGTCTTCCTTCTCTCTCTCTCTGTCTTCCGTCTCTCTCTCTCTGTCTTCCGTCTCTCTCTCTCTGTCTTCCGTCTCTCTCTCTCTTCCGTCTCTCTCTCTTCCGTCTCTCTCTCTCTTCCGTCTCTCTCTCTCTTCCGTCTCTCTCTCTTCCGTCTCTCTCTTTGTCTTCCGTCTCTCTCTCTGTCTTCCGTCTCTCTCTCTGTCTTCCGTCTCTCTCTCTGTCTTCCATCTCTCTCTCTGTCTTCCGTCTCTCTCTCTCTCTGTCTTCCGTCTCTCTCTCTCTGTCTTCCGTCTCTCTCTCTTCCGTCTCTCTCTCTCTCTCTTCCTTCTCTCTCTCTCTGTCTTCCGTCTCTCTCTCTCTGTCTTCCGTCTCTCTCTCTCTGTCTTCCGTCTCTCTCTCTGTCTTCCGTCTCTCTCTCTTCCGTCTCTCTCTCTCTGTCTTCCGTCTCTCTCTCTCTGTCTTCCGTCTCTCTCTCTCTCTCTCTTCCGTCTCTCTTTCTGTCTTCCGTCTCTCTCTCTTCCGTCTCTCTCTCTGTCTTCCGTCTCTCTCTCTTCCGTGTCTCTCTCTCTCTCTTCCGTCTCTCTCCCTCTCTTCCGTCTCTCTCTCTGTCTTCCGTCTCTCTCTCTGTCTTCCGTCTCTCTCTCTATCTTCCGTCTCTCTCTCTCTCTTCCGTCTCTCTCTCTTCCGTCTCTCTCGCTCTCTCTCTCTCTCTCTCTCTTTTTCCGTCTCTCTCTCTTCCGTCTCTCTCTCTTCCGTCTCTCTCTCTGTCTTCCGTCTCTCTCTCTCTCCCGTCTCTCTCTCTCTCTTCCGTCTCTCTCTCTGTCTTCCGTCTCTCTCTCTCTCTCTCTCTTCCGTCTCTTCCATCTCTCTCTCTCTCTCTTCCATCTCTCTAGCTCTCTCTCTCTCTTTTCCGTCTCTCTCTCTCTTCCATCTCTCCCTCTCTCTTCCGTCTCTCTAGCTCTCTCTCTCTCTCTTTTCCGTCTCTCTCTCTCTTCCATCTCTCTCTCTCCCGTCTCTCTAGCTCTCTCTCTCTCTCTTTTCCGTCTCTCTCTCTCTCTCTCTCTCTCTCTGAGTGTGTGTGTCTCTCTCTCTCTCTTCCATCTCTCTCTCTGTCTTCCGTCTCTTCCATCTCTCTCTCTCTTCCATCTCTCTAGCTCTCTCTCTCTCTCTCTGTCTTCCGTCTTTCTCTCTTCTGTCTCTCTCTCTGTCTTCCGTCTCTCTCTCTCTGTCTTCCGTCTCTCTCTCTGTCTTCAGTCTCTCTCTCTCTCTGTCTTCCGTCTCTCTCTCTGTCTTCCTTCTCTCTCTCTGTCTTCCTTCTCTCTCTCTCTGTCTTCCGTCTCTCTCTCTCTGTCTTCCGTCTCTCTCTCTCTTCCGTCTCTCTCTCTTCCGTCTCTCTCTCTTCCGTCTCTCTCTCTCTTCCGTCTCTCTCTCTCTTCCGTCTCTCTCTCTCTTCCGTCTCTCTCTTTGTCTTCCGTCTCTCTCTCTGTCTTCCGTCTCTCTCTCTGTCTTCCGTCTCTCTCTCTGTCTTCCATCTCTCTCTCTGTCTTCCGTCTCTCTCTCTCTGTCTTCCGTCTCTCTCTCTCTGTCTTCCGTCTCTCTCTCTTCCGTCTCTCTCTCTCTGTCTTCCATCTCTCTCTCTCTGTCTTCCGTCTCTCTCTCTCTGTCTTCCGTCTCTCTCTCTCTGTCTTCCGTCTCTCTCTCTGTCTTCCGTCTCTCTCTCTTCCGTCTCTCTCTCTCTGTCTTCCGTCTCTCTCTCTCTGTCTTCCGTCTCTCTCTCTCTCTCTCTTCCGTCTCTCTTTCTGTCTTCCGTCTCTCTCTCTGTCTTCCGTCTCTCTCTCTTCCGTGTCTCTCTCTCTCTCTTCCGTCTCTCTCCCTCTCTTCCGTCTCTCTCTCTGTCTTCCGTCTCTCTCTCTCTGTCTTCCGTCTCTCTCTCTATCTTCCGTCTCTCTCTCTCTCTTCCGTCTCTCTCTCTTCCGTCTCTCTCGCTCTCTCTCTCTCTCTCTCTCTTTTTCCGTCTCTCTCTCTTCCGTCTCTCTCTCTTCCGTCTCTCTCTCTGTCTTCCGTCTCTCTCTCTCTCCCGTCTCTCTCTCTCTCTTTCCGTCTCTCTCTGTCTTCCGTCTCTCTCTCTCTCTCTCTTCCGTCTCTTCCATCTCTCTCTCTCTTCCATCTCTCTAGCTCTCTCTCTCTCTTTTTTCCGTCTCTCTCTCTCTTCCATCTCTCCCTCTCTCTTCCGTCTCTCTAGCTCTCTCTCTCTCTCTTTTCCGTCTCTCTCTCTCTTCCATCTCTCTCTCTCCCGTCTCTCTAGCTCTCTCTCTCTCTCTTTTCCGTCTCTCTCTCTCTCTCTCTCTCTCTCTCTGAGTGTGTGTGTCTCTCTCTCTCTCTTCCATCTCTCTCTCTGTCTTCCGTCTCTTCCATCTCTCTCTCTCTTCCATCTCTCTAGCTCTCTCTCTCTCTCTTTTCTGTCTCTCTCTCTCTTCCATCTCTCTCTCTTTTCCGTCTCTCTCTCTCTTCCATCTCTCTCTCTCTTCCGTCTCTCTAGCTCTCTCTCTCTCTCTTTTCAGTCTCTCTCTCTCTTCCATCTCTCTCTCTCTCTTCCGTCTCTCTAGCTCTCTCTCTCTCTCTTTTCCGTCTCTCTCTCTCTCTCTCTCTGAGTGTGTGTGTCTCTCTCTCTGTGTAGCCTGCGTCAGAAAACTTTCAGAGAACTTGTGGTTCTCAATGTGGTTTTGAGGAGAGATGGGAATATGCACGGAACTCCAATGGCATGTGCACAGACACACACTGTACAAACTCACTTGGAGACCTTGCGGCTGGCAGGCTGGTGTTTGAACTGTACATTTCCATACTCTGTCTCAGCTCCCTAGAAAGGGGAGAAGAGGACAGTGAGTGTTAGACATGATAGGTGGTATAAGGTGAGTCAATGTGCATAGTTAAGTCATAGTCTTATTAACAATTTCCCAGAACATTAGCATTTTCCGTAAACAATTTTGTCAATGTTCATATTTTACAAAGCAGTGTCTGATAAGATATCTGTCTGGAGAACAGAAGAACATGCACAACAACAGTGAAAAGTATATCTTGACACAGATCCCTCTGTGTCAGCTGATATCTGAGTCTCTCTCTGCTGTCTTGTTATTTTTTTCAATAGACATATACTGTAGCCAGTGCACTTGGGAGAGGAGAACAATATATATTTGATTCCATTTGACCCATATCCCCCCACCTTGTTGTAGGTCTTGGAGGCCTCTATGTACTCAGAGACGGCCAGGTAGATGAACTTGTACTGGGCTTCAGTCTGCACCATGCCTGACCGCTGGTCTCTCACCATCTGAATGCTCTTCTGGATGTCTATGTCACAGTCCAGACCTATGGACAACCAGGAAGTTAGAATCACAATCCACAAAAAAAAACATTGTCATTCTACAGTGATGACAGGCATTACAAGGATCATGGGACAAAAGAGCCATAATAAGATACAATATAATATCATGAAGATCTGAAGAAATGTAGAACTTTGGTAATGAAAGAGACTCACCTTTCGTGTCGATGGTCTCGATGATCATGTCGATCACCACAATGGTGCCAGTTCGGCCTATTCCAGCACTGCACAGAAACACAACACAAACAGAGTGGTTGTAGGGACAACTGTCAGTACAGTACAATGTGATTGGGCTCAATGCAATTCACTGAAATGAATTAACTGTATTGAAACAGAATTTCTAGAACAGTATTGATAATCTAAGTCATTCTGTGATTGGAGGTGTAAAGTGATCATGGACAAATGGAGAGGGATTTGTCATGTTGTCACACTAACAGATGTCTCAGCCAGGGGATGACCACTTTACACACACGTGACTGTGACAGTTTGATTATATTATAAAGACCAGTGGATTGGATAAGAACTTTGTCCTTATGGATGTATTTCAGTGTAAAGAAGCAAAGGAAATAGCTTTTGTCATTAAACTGTACTGCAACAGCCTTGTAAACACTCTATACACTATTATGCTGTACTTATGTCTGCTTACATAACAAATAGTTACGGGACCAACAACATACAAGAGTACAAGAACCCTCTCTAGTCTTGATATCACAAGGGGAAAATTCCTATAGGATAAACTGTGAGTTGACTTAAATGCTGTGTATCGCAACTAATCTTAACAACTAATCTTAATCCTGGAAAAACAACAATCTGAAATTCTTATCATGTATTCTAGACAATGGAGAATGGATAGAACTGACACGTATCTTCCTGAATACAGCTGGAATATACCAAGTTTACAGCTGAAAGACAGCTAGAATATACCTGCAGTGGATGATCATTGGCCCGGCGTTGGCGAACTCGGCCTGTTTTGTGTTGACCTGAGTGAGGAAGCTGAGCACCCCTCCTGGCTCCTCGGGAACTCCATGGTCGGGCCAGCTCAGGTACTGGTAGTGCCAGATAGTACGGACCGAGTCCGACTGGGACAGACGAGGAGGGGAGAGGAACGAGACAAAGAGGAGAGACATGAGTAATACTGTAAACTCAGCTATTCTGTGACTGCAGTAATGACCGAGGTGACAGTGATGATAATGGTAACAGTGACAACAGAGGTAACAGTGATGCAGTGGTGACAATGGTAACAGTGAAGATAACAGTGGTGATAGTGATGATAGCGATAACAGTGATGACAGCATTAGAGATGACAGAGGTAAAAGTGTTAACAGTAATGACAATGATGGTAGTGATGACAGTAAGGGCAGAGGTAACAGTGATGACAGAGGTAACAGTGATGACAGAGGTAACAATGATGACAGTGGTAACAATGATGACAGTGGTAAGAGAGGTCATGATGGGTGGAGCCAGCAGGTGGTATCTACCTGATCCAGAGGGGAGATCTCCATAACCCTGATCTTGTAGTCAGTGGCATCTCTCTCAGAGACCCAAGTGACCACATACGGCCCCACCTCTTTGGAGCCCTGCATTTCTGGCCAGTATGGCACACATTTATTCTGCATAAACAAACATGGAGAAATGGTTGGAGGAAAATGAGATGGGTAGTTTATACTATGTTATAATATTAAAACCATACAATGTAAAAGAAAATGCTTTCAAATTCTCAGTAAAAGTCACTAACCCGTCCCTTCTCGACCTCCCTGGTTGTCATGACGATGACCCTTGTCCTCTCTTGCCACACCATCTGCCAGAAATCATTGACGGTTGTTGCAAGGCAGCCCTGACAGGCAATGTACACCTTCGGGTCACCAGACTCCTGTAACTTATTCTACAAAGAGATGGAGAAAGTTAGTCAAATATGTCAAATATTGTCAACAAGGAGGCAAAGCCCATTGCAATCATAGTCTTTGATCATATTATCATATTGATTCATATTATCATATTAATTCAAACATATTCATGTTTAGACTTGTTATGGATTCATAACAGAGGTTTATCATTTAATGTTGAGAATACAAGGTGACATAACATGTGCTTACTGTCACATAGTTGCCATTGATGTAATCTGAGCCAATGATATCGGGGTCTCCAGATGACAGAATGACCCTGGTCTCATCAACTGGGAGGAGAATAGGATGAGTGTAGAGATGGAAGAATGAGAGAGAGAGATGAGGGGATGTATCAGACAGAGAGAATATAAATGGAAGAGAAAATGTAAAGAAGATGGGTAAAAGATAAGAGGCTATATCACTGCACTTTAGAAGTAGATGCTCTTACAGGGAAGGATGTTCTTATATCGGTTTTTGCTTTTGTTTTCTGGTCTCATCCCTTCTTCTCTGCTCTTCTTCACCTTTGTCTCCTGCTTTTGAAGGGTCTGAAAAGAACAAGAGAGAGGGAGAAGGAGAGAGAGAGAAAGACAGTAATTTTAAGCTCAATACAATTTTAAAAACATCAACAAGCATTCAATTACTTAACCAACAGTATAGAGGGGCCTTTAAACGGGTCACTTCTTGAAAATAAAAATACCCTCAAACAGCCATGTTTTTTTAAAACCTTTATTTAACCAGGCAAGTCAGTTAAGAACAAATTCTTATTTTCAATGACTGCCTAGGAACAGTGGGTTAACTGCCTTGTTCAGGGGCAGAATGACAGATTTTTACCTTGTCATTTCGGGGATTTGATCTTGCAACCTTCAGGTTACTAGTCCGACACTCTAAGTACTAGGCTACCTGCCGCCCCCATATTAACAAATGTTTTGTTTGTTCCACAGTACTGCCACAGACTAAAGCAGGGGTTCCCAAACTTTTTCACTCTGGGCCCCCCTTCCAGCATTGGGGAACATCTCGGGTCCCACGTGCACACCATGTCTATTTCTATGGGCACAAGCACTGTTCATGACACAAACTGTTCAATCCCCTCTTTGGACATTTCTGACAAGTTAGAAATAGCTCTCTAAGGTCTGCAATGACTGACACGACAAGAGGAACTGATGATGCACTACCCAATTTCGAAATTGCACCTTGTGCATTCTACTACTACAACTTTCAAGAGGAAGTTTGAAACAGGACTGAGTTCATCAAAAAAATATGTATATATAATAATGTTTTTTTTCCGGGGGGACACCCGCGCCCCCATTTCAATCCCACAGTATGGGAACCATTTGACTAGAGGAAAGAGTTTTCCGCCATTGAGCTCTTGAATCTACAGGGAATAAATTCGGTAGAGCTCCCTCTGGTGGAGTACTAGAGGGTGTTTTTATTTATTTTTTATTTAACCTTTATTTAACCAGGTAGGATAGTTGAGAACACGTTCTCATTTACAACTGCGACCTGGCCAAGATAACGCAAAGCAGTGCAACAAAAAACAACACAGAGTTACAGATAGGATAAACAAAAGTACAGTCAATCACACAATAGAAAAATCTATATACCGTGTGTGCAAAGGAGGTAAGGCAATAAATAGGTCAGAGTGGCGAAGTAATTACAATTTAGCAAATTAACACTGAAGTTATAGATGTGCAGATGATGATGTGCAAGTAGAAATACTGGTGTGCAAAATAGCAAAAATGTCTATAAAAACAATATGGGGATGAGGTAGGAAGTTGGGTGGGCTATTTACAGATGGGCTATGTACAGCTGCAGCAATTGGTAAGCTGCTCAGATAGCTGATGCTTAAAGTCAGTGAGGGAGATATAAGTCTCCAACTTCAGCGATTTTTGTAATTTGTTCCAGCCATTAGCAGCAGAGAACTGGAAGGAAAGGCGGCCAAAGTGGGTGTTGGCTTTGGGGATGTACAGTGAGATATACCTGCTGGAGCGCTTGCTACGGGTGGGTGTTGTCATGGTGACCAGTGAGCTGAGATAAGGCGGAGCTTTACCTAGCAAAGACTTATAGATGACCTGGAGCCAGTGGGTCTGGCGACAAATATGTAGCGAGGGCCAGCAGACGAGAGCATACAGGTTGCAGTGGTGGGAGATATATGTGGCTTTGGTGACAAAACGGATGGCACTGTGATAGACTGCATCCAGTTTGCTGAGTAGAGTGTTAGTGGCTATTTTGTAAATGATATCGGCGAAGTCGAGGATCGGTAGGATAGTCAGTTTTACGAGGGTATGTTTGGCAGCATGAGTGAAGGATGCTTTGTTGCGAAATAGGAAGCCAATTCTAGATTTAATATTGGATTGGAGATGCTTAATATGAGTCTGAAAGGAGAGTTTACAGTCTAGCCAGACACCTAGGTATTTGTAGTTGTCCACATATTCTAAGTCAGAACCGTCATGAGTAGTGATGCTAGTCGGGCGGGCAGGTGTTGGCAGCGATCAGTTGAAGAGCATGCATTTAGTTTTACTTGCATTTAAGAGCAGTTGGAGGCCACGGAAGGAGTGTTGTATGGCATTGAAGCTCGTTTGGAGGTTTGTTAACACAGTGTCCAAAGAAGGGCCAGATGTATACAGAATGGTGTTGTCTGCGTAGGGGTGGATCAAGGAATCACCTGCAGCAAGAGCGACATCATTGATATATACAGAAAAAAGAGTCAGAATTGAACCGTGTGGCACCCCCATAGAGACTGCCAGAGGTCCGGACAACAGGCCGTCCGATTTGACACACTGAACTCTATCTGAGAAGTAGTTGGTGAACCAGGCGAGGCAGTCATTTGAGTAACCAGGGCCATTGAGTCTGCCTATAAGAATACGGTGATTGACAGAGTCAAAAGCCTTGGCCAGGGCGATGAAGACGGCTGCACAGTATTGTCTTTTATCGATGGCGGTTATGATATTGTTTAGTACCTTGAGTGTGGCTGAGGTGCACCCGTGACCGGCTCGGAAACCGGATTGCACAGCGGAGAAGGTACGGTGGGATTCGAAATGGTCAGTGCTCTGTTTGTTAACTTGGCTTTCAAAGACTTTAGAAAGGCAGGGCAGGATGGGTATAGGTCTGTAACAGTTTGGGTCTAGAGTGTCTCCCCCTTTGAAGAGGAGGATGACCGCGGCAGCTTTCCAGTCTTTAGGAATCTCGGACGAGTCTCTAATGCGGCTGAAATAATTACATATAGGTATTTTTTTTTTATTATTTCACCTTTATTTAACCAGGTAGTCCAGTTTAGAACAAGTTCTCATTTACAACTGCGACCTGGCCAAGATAAAGCAAAGCAGTGCGACAAAAACAACAACACAGAGTTACACATAAACAAACGTACAGTCAATAACACAAAAGACAAATAGAACTGTGTACAGTGTGTGAAATGTAGAAGAGTAGGGAGGTAGGTAATAAATAGGCCATAGAGGCAAAAAATAATTACAATTTAGCATTAACACTGGAGTGATAGATGTGCAGATGAGGATGTGCAAGTTGAGATACTGGGGTGCCAAAGAGCAAGAGGGTAAGTAATAATATGGGGATGAGGTAGTTGGGTGTGCTATTTACAGATTGGCTGTGTACAGGTACAGTGATCGGTAAGCTGCTCTGACAGCTGATGCTTAAAGTTAGAGAGGGAGATATAAGACTCCAGCTTCAGAGATTTTTGCAATTCGTTCCAGTCATTGCCAGCAGAGAACTGGAAGGAAAGGCAGCGAAAGGAAGAGTATGTGGGGACAAGGCTATACAGTTTAGTTGATAAACCCTATCTTGATTTGGGTGACTTCAGTTGTTTTTACCTTGAGCCATTTCAGGTCATCAAAGTGAGAGTGATGACTACATGATGGGAGCTTGGGTGTGATCCTGACTATACATGATGGGAGTTTGAGAGTAATCCTGACTACATGATGGGAGTTTGAGAGTAATCCTGACTACATGGTGGGAGTTTGAGAGTAATCCTGACTACATGGTGGGAGTTTGAGAGTAATCCTGACTACATGATGGGAGTTTGAGAGTAATCCTGACTACATGATGGGAGTTTGAGAGTAATCTTGACTACATGATGGGAGATTGAGAGTAATCCTGACTACATGATGGGAGTTTGAGAGTAATCTTGACTACATGATGGGAGATTGAGAGTAATCCTGACTACATGATGGGAGCTTGGGTGTGATATTGACTACATGATGGAAGCTTGGGTGTGATATTGACTACATGATGGGAGCTTGGGTGTGATCCTGACTACAGGATAGGAGCTTGGATGTGATCCTGACTACAGGATAGGAGCTTGGGTGTGATCCTGACTGCAGGATAGGAGCTTGGGTGTGATCCTGACTGCAGGATAGGAGCTTGGGTGTGATCCTGACTACAGGATAGGAGCTTGGGTGTGATCCTGACTACAGGATAGGAGCTTGGGTGTGATCCTGACTACAGGATAGGAGCTTGGGTGTGATCCTGACTACAGGATAGGAGCTTGGGTGTGATCCTGACTACAGGATAGGAGCTTGGGTGTGATCCTGACTGCAGGATAGGAGCTTGGGTGTGATCCTGACTGCAGGATAGGAGCTTGGGTGTGATCCTGACTACAGGATAGGAGCTTGGGTGTGATCCTGACTACAGGATAGGAGCTTGGGTGTGATCCTGACTACAGGATAGGAGCTTGGGTGTGATCCTGACTACAGGATAGGAGCTTGGGTGTGATCCTGACTACAGGATAGGAGCTTGGGTGTGATCCTGACTACAGGATAGGAGCTTGGGTGTGATCCTGACTACAGGATAGGAGCTTGAAGTAATACTGACTATCTGATTATGAGAGGTTTAATTCTTGATGCCCTAGGTATAACTACTATACCAAGAGGTACTAGTACCAAGAAATCTTGATTTTCTTAGCCAGAAATTATACTTTTTAGTTAACGTTGGAGAGAGCTTTTAAGTTTATACCCTCACCAGATAGGTCACTGTCTAACTCACATCCAAGTTAGCCCACAGTATCTTTGACGGTAACCACTGTATCTATAGTATGGTTGAATGGCTGGAACCCGTATACCGAGATTTACAGTGATTTAACGCCTAAAACCACTCCCCTTTCCTGGAATAAATACAGTACATTCGGAAAGTATTCAGACCCCTTGACTTTTTCCACATTTTGTTATGTTACAGCCTTATTCTGAAATTGATTATATAAATAGAAAATACTCATCAATCTACACACAATACCCCATAAAGACAAAGCGAAAACTGTTTATTTTTATTTTTAGCAAATTTATCACATATAATAAACAGAAATACCATATTTACATATGTATTCAGACCCTTTGCTATGAGACGCAAAAATTGAGCTCAGGTGCATCCTGTTTCCAATGATCATTCTTGAGATGTTTCTGCAACTTGATTGGAATCCAACTGCGGTAAATTCAATTGATTGGACATGATTTGGAAAGGCACACACCTGCCTATATAAAGTCCCACAGTTGACATGTCAGAGCAAAAACCAAGCCATGAGGTCGAAGGAATTGTCCATAGAGCTCCGAGACAGGATTTGTGTCGAGGCACAGATCAGGGGAAGGGTACAAAAACATTTCTGCAGCATTGAAGGTCCCCAAGTGCAGAGTGCCCTCTATCATTCTTAAATAGAATATGTTTGAATCACCAAGATTCTTCCTAGAGCTGGCTGCCCGGCAAGACTGAGCAATTGGGGGTGAAGGGCCTTGGTCAGGGAGGTTACCAAGAACCCGATGGTCACTCTGACAGAGATCCAGAGTTCCTCTGTGGAGATGGGAGAACCTTCCAGAAGGACAACCATCTCTGCAGCACTCCACCAATCAGGCCTTCATGGTAGAGTGGCCAGACGGAAGCCAGTCCTCAGTAAAAGGCAAATGATAGCCCGCTTAGAGTTTGCCAAAAGGCACCTAAAGACTCTCAGACCATGAGAAACAAGATTTTCTGGTCTGATGAAACCAAGATTGAACTTTAGGCCTGAATGCCAAGCGTCACGTCTGGAGGAAACCTGGCACCATCCCTACGGTGAAGCACGGTGGTGGCAGCATCATGCTGTGGGGATGTTTTTCAGCGGCATGGACTGGGAGATTAGTCAGGATTGAGGGAAAAATCCACGGAGCAAAGTACAGAGAAATTCTTGATGAAAACCTGCTCCAGAGTACGCAGGACCTCAGACTGGGGTGAAGGTTCACCTTCCAACAGCACAATGACCCTAAGCACACAGCCAAGACAACGCATGAGTGGCTTCAAGTCTCTGAATGGCCTTGAGTGGCCCAGCCAGAGCCTGGACTTGAACCCAATCGAACATCTCTAGTGAGACATGAAAATAGCTGTGCTTGAGAGGATCTGCAGAGAAGAATGGGAGAAACTCCCCAAATACAGGTGTGCCAAGCTTGTAGCGTCATACAAGAAGACTTGAGGCTGTAATTGCTGCCAAAGTTACTTCAACAAAGTACTGAGTAAAGGGTCTGAATACTTATGTAAATGTGGTATAAGGTTTTTATTTTTAATACATTTGCACACACAAAAAGTGTTTTGCTATGTTATTATGGATGGGGTACTTGTGTGTACAACCTGTATTGCCTTATAACCTGTCCTGACCCCTGATGGAAGCTGCTGCTAGTGCTTATCCAGTCCCCTGGATATGAGGGGAGTTTCAGTGAGGTTCCTAATCAGCATCATCAGCCCCTCTCATCCTGTCCTTTAGCCTGTGTCAGCTCAGGTGAACTCTAATTGGTCTAAAGGATTGGGATTACACATACATCCAGTGTTTACTATTTCACTGGGCTAGAACAAAAGCCTGCATGTGTACTCCAGGACCTGAGTAACCTAACCCCTGGCCTAACCTCACAGTCTTGAGGGAAGGGATTGACTGTAAAAATCCCAAACATAGATTCACTCAACCCAGCTGTGACAACTCAAAATCTTTGCAGGAATACCTTCAGGAGAATGAGTTATTGTTGAAAGACATGCAAATCCCCATTCCCAGTATTTGTGGAATACTGACATACTGTATTACTATGAATACATTCATGAATGCTCTATAAATATGGCATGTTTATTATGTGTTATGTATTCTTTATGAACATACAGATAATGTACAATCGTTACCCATATTTTTTCTACCATTTGAAAAGTTATTTTTAACGTGCTGTTAAAGCAGTTTGGAATTAGTGTTAGACCATTTCTAATCTCTCGTGGCCAGACTATTTAGCATCTAACACAATTATGCAAGGTTTTGTTGTGGGTTTCTGAGATTAGACAATTGAGACATCAAATAGCAGTACCACATGCTACCACATGGTGGTAGTAAAAATGTGTTCTATGGTTCTTGCAGTTTATTTCCTATGGCTGTAGTAGTGAGACCTTTAACCATTTGATTCTAGTTTTTCCTTGCAACACTCTCACTTTGACTTGTCCAACGGAACATGTTTCACCATGTTGCACAAGAGTAAAGGCACATTACATCACAGCTTATATGACCAACTAAAGCATCAAACACAGACACAGTTTCATGCTGACTACACCCGGCGCGCATGTTGATTTTGTCCATCCACACCAGACGAGATCAGAGGACGCAGGTTGAAATATCAAAACCAACTCTGAACCAACTATATTAATTTGGGGACAGGTCGAAAAGCATTAAACATTTATGGAAATTTAGCTAGCTATCTTGCTGATGCTGGCTAATTTGTCCTGGGATATAAACATTCAATTGTTATTTTACCTGAAATGCACAAGATCCTCTTCTCATACAATTAATCAACAGATAAAAGGGTAAACTGAGTTAGTTTCTAGTTATCTCTCCTCCTTCAGGCTTCTTCTTTGGACTTTATATGGCAGGTGCTAACCAACTTTGAGGTGCATTACCACTACCAACTGGACTGGAGTGTGGACCTCAGTTAATCTTTCAATCACCTACATGGGTATATGCTCCTAAAAACCAATGAGGAGATGGGAGAGATTGGATTTGCAGCTCGTCAAGCGTCACAAATATTGCCAAGTTCTATTTTAGCGCCTGGCTACGCAGACGCTCGTTCACACGAGCAATGATTGAACAACATGTATGTGTACATTTATTTTGCAAAGCTGTTGTGGTCAGCATGTAAGAAATTAGGCCTCAGAAAACCTACAGTAGAGTAAAGCATCCTGGTCTCATAGACTAGACATAACATAGTAAATCTAAATCCGAGACAATCAAATTAGTATATGTATTACGTTTGGTTTGGTAACATAAGATAGATTGTTAAAGCAAAACAAAAGTAGGGTGGTTGTTCGGGGTGGATGCGTGGGTGTATAACGCGAACATTTAGCAACCCAAGGCTGCTAGTTTGAATCTAATCAAAGACAACTTTAGCATTTTAGCTACTTTTCAAATACTTACTACTTTTTAGCTACTTTGCAACATGTTAGCTAACCCTTCCCCTAGCACTAACCTCAACCCTTCAACCTAACTCCTAATCTTAACCCTAACCCTAGACTAGCTAAAAATTAGCCAAGTAGTTAACGCTAGCCACCTTGCTAGAATTCATAACATATCATACTTTAAAAAAAATCGTAACATGTAGTACATTTTGCAAAATTGTAATTCATAACGTATCATATAAAATGGGTTTACTGGTCATCCACAAATTAATTATATATATTTTTTTTTTTTACCCCTTTTTCTCCCCAATTTCGTGGTATCCAATTGTTTTAGTAGCTACTATCTTGTCTCATCGATACAACTCCCATACGGGCTGGGGTGAGATGAAGGTTGAAAGTCATGCGTCCTCCGATACACAACCCAACACAACCCAACCAAGCCGCACTGCTTCTTAACACAGTGCGCATCCAACCCGGAAGCCAGCCGCACCAATGTGTCGGAGGAAACACTGTGCACCTGGCAACCTTGGTTAGCACGCACTGCGCCCGGCCCGCCACAGGAGTCGCTGGTGCGCGATGAGACAAGGATTTCCCTACCGGCCAAACCCTCCCTAACCCAGATGACGCTAGGCCCACGGACCTCCCGGTCGCGGCCGTTTACGACAGAGCCTGGGCACGAACCCAGAGTCTCTGGTGGCACAGATGGCGCTGCAGTACAGCGCCCTTAACCACTGCGCCAACAGGGAGGCCCCTATCCACACATTAATACATACAATAAGAAACTTAACATATCATACTAAATGGAGTGTCTCGAATTTACATACATAATAATATAAAATGCTCTGAGACCAGGTTGAGTAAAGAGAGGAAGAGGTTAAGAAGGGTTGTTCAAAAAAATCACATCTTCCTTCCATCAAAAACTTAATCGACTTACATCAAACTCCTCCCAGAATCCTGCTTTGCTCTTCTTGTCTCCCTCGTTCTCTCTCTCGGCCATCTGGTCCAGCAGCCTCACTCTGCTGTCAATGTCTGCTGCGTTCACTCTGGTGGAGAAGTAGGGCTGAAGGAGAGAAGGATGGAGTGGACAGGAAAGAGAAGGAGAGGAGAATAAGTCAAGATTTGTTCCGATATGGCTCTAACTTGTCATTCAGGTGAACCCATTATGAGATACAGTATATCCGACCTGTGTAAGGTTGTAACTTGACTGCAACACTCACGGTGACCTGTATAGGGTTACAACTGTAAGTCTTTACCTGTTTGAGGTGCACCCAGGTTCCAGACATCTCCTCGATGCCTTTGCGTTTGTAGTGCTCCATCAGGTCAGCCAGGGTGTCAAACATCTCTGTGCCTCCCACCGTGTACCGGTCATTCTATTTATATAAATATATGATGACATGGGTCCCATTATGCCTGGCGAAAACCAAACACTGCATTCTACAGTAAGAACCTTATACCAACTGTCAAGCATGATGGTGGTAGTGTGATGGTTTGGGGATGCTTTGCTGCCTCAAGCCTGGATGACTTGCCTTAGTAGAAGGAACCATGAATTCTGCTCTGTATCAGAGAATTCTACAGGAGAATGTCAGGCCACCCGTTTGTGAGCTGAAGCACAGCTGGGTCATGCAGCAAGACAATGATCCAATACAAACAATTAAGGCATGAAAATGACTAAAAAGCAAGAAATTTGAAGTTTTGGAATGTCCGAGTCAAAGTCCAGATTAATTCTCAATTTGGATGTTGTGGCAGGACTTGAAACGAGCAGTTCATCCTTGAAAACACACAAATGTTGTTGAGTTGAAGTAGTTCTGCATGCAAGAGTGGGCCAAAATTCCTCCACAGCAATGTGAGAGACTGATCAACAACTACAGGTAGCATTTGGTTGCAGTCATTGCAGCTAAAGGTGGCACAACCAGTTATTGAGTGTAAGGGTGTTGCATAACTATATATCAATTAAATAAATAAAATAAGCATCAATTTGTTTTCTAATTTGTAAACTCAGGTTTTCTTAATCTAATATTAGGTCTTGGTTGAAGATCTGATAGCATTCAATATCAAAAATATGTAAAAATAGAGAAAATCAGAAAGGGGGAGAGCGAGGTGAACATATCTGCCCAACTGTGACATAGTATGCAATTTTCAGGGACCACTTTTGGCTCGTGGGCACTACTTTCAGAACCACTGGTTCAAAAGTAAACAAAATCAAATCAAATCAAAGTGTATTTGTCACGTGCGCCGAATACAACAAGTATCACCTTACAGTGAAATGCTTGCTTACAGGCTCTAACCAATGGTGCGGGGGGAAAAAAGGTATGTGTGTGTGTGTGTCAGTAAGTAAAGAAATAAAACAACAGTAAAAAGACATTTGAAAAAAAGAGCAGTAAGGCTATATACAGACACCGGTTAGTCAGGCTTATTGAGGTAGTATGTACATGTAGGTATTGTTAAAGTGACTATGCATATATGATGAACAGAGAGTAGCAGAAGCGTAAAAAGAGGGGTTGGTGGGTGGTGGGACACAATGCAGATAGCCCGGTTAGCCAATATGCAGGAGCACTGGTTGGTCGGGCCATTTAGGTAGTATGTGCATGAATGTATAGTTCAAGTGACTATGCATATTAGATAAACAGAGAGTAGCAGCAGCACCTGTTTAGGAGTCTTATGGCTTGGGGGTAAAAACTGTTGAGAAGCCTTTTTGTCCTAGACTTGGCACTCCGGTACCACTTGCCATACGGTAGTAGAGAGAACAGACCATGACTGGGGTGGCTGGGGTCTTTGACAATTTTTAGGGCCTTCCTTTGACACCGCCTGGTGTAGAGGTCCTGGATGGCAGGCAGCTTTGCCCCAGTGATGTACCGGGCCGTACGTACTACCCTCTGAAGTGCCTTGCGGTCGCAATTGCCGTACCAGGCAGTGATACAACTGGTCAGGATGCTCTCGATGTTGCAGCTGTAGAACCTTTTGAGGATCTCAGAACCCATGCCAAATCTTTTAAGTTTCCTGAGGGGGAATAGGCTTTGTCGTGCCCTCTTCACGACTGTCTTGGTGTGTATGGACCAATCTAGTTTGTTGTTGATGTGGACACCAAGGAATTTGAAGCTCTCAACCTGCTCCACTACAGCCCCGTCGATGAGAATGGGGACGTGCTCGGTGCTCCTTTTCCTGTAGTCCACAATCATCTCCTTAGTCTTGTTACGTTGAGGGATAGGTTGTTATTCTGGCACCACCCAGCCAGGTCTCTGACTTCCTCCCTATAGGCTGTCTCGTCATTGTCGGTGATCAGGCCTACCACTGTTGTTGTCGTCAGCAAACTTAATGATGGTGTTGGAGTCATGCCTGGCCATGCAGTCGTGGGTGAACAGGGAGTACAGGAGGGGACTGAGCACGCACCCCTGGGGTGCTCCAGTGTTGAGGATCAGCGTGGCAGATGTGTTGCAACTCCCCTCACCACCTGGGGTCAGCCTGTTAGGATGTCCAGGATCCAGTTGCAGAGGGAGGTGTTTAGTCCCAGGTGGGAAAGGGCAGTGTGGAGTACAATAGAGATTGCATCATCTGTGTATCTGTTTGGGTGATATGCAAATTCGAGTGGGTCTAGGATTTCTGGGATAATGGTGTTGATGTGAGCCATTACCAGCCTTTCAAAGCACTTCATGGCTACGGATGTGAGTGCTAGGGGTCTGTAGTCATTTAGGCAGGTTGCATTTGTGTTCTTGGGCACAGGGACTATGGTGGTCTGCTTGAAGCATGTTGGTATTACAGACTCAGGGACATGTTGAAAATGTCAGAGAAAACACCTGCCGGTTGGTCAGCACATGCCCGAAGCACACGTCCTGGTAATCCGTCTGGCCTCGCAGCCTTGTGTATGTTGACCTGTTTAAAGGTCTTACTCACATCGGCTACGGAGAGCGTGGTCACACAGTCGTCAGGAACAGCTGATGCTCTCATGCATGCCTCAGTGTTGCTTGCCTCGAAGCGAGCATAGAAATTATTTAGCTCGTCTGGTAGGCTCGTGTCACTGGGCAGCTCGCGGCTGTGCTTCCCTTTGTAGTCTGTAATAGTTTGCAAGCCCTGCCACATCCGACGAGCGTCGGAGCCGGTGTAGTACCAGAAAGTATCTTTCATGTACTTCCGGTTAGCTATTAAGAAATGCACCTGATGCTTACTCATGGTAGGGCCTGTGCCAGGACTCAATGACCTGTGTGATAATCTTCTGACCCTGAAAACTTTAGACTCCAGCCCTACAATGCCTCTCATTCAAATCCACCTCATGTCTGCACTGTATTACCACAGCTAAAAATAACCTAACCATGATGGTGCTGCTAATAATGTTGAATCTACGAAATGTAGGTTTGGGGATGAATGCAGTTAGTTACAGTCTAGCTCTGCACTCGGAAATAACTATGCTATTTTGTATTTCTAGTGGTAGTTACTGTACACACATGAATATAAAGTACTTAATTGTGAATACCAATTCTCATGTATTTTATTGGAATCGTATACGCATTTTCACGCGACACCTAAGGGTCCAAATTAAATACATAACTAACTAATTAAAACATAACCGCTTGGCATACTTTTGTAACCAAGACAGTGATATCTATCAAACTCAAACCTATATGTTCATATTGACTGGACTTTGCATAACTGTTTCTGTGCTGAGACAGTAGTGGTGGTATGTTTGATGTTTGTCAGGTTTTCTCCTAGATGTTGGAAGCAGGAAGGTCATTCGTTGCATAAGAATGAACATTTTGGGGAAACTGAAAATTGGTCTGGTTTCATAACAAGATGTACTCAGATATGGGAAATATTATAGCAAAGATTGCAATGTGAATTGCAATAGTGAATGTGAGTGAATGTGTGTTAGAGAGAAAAACACACAAACACTCACATACTCATGCTTGCACGCACGCACGCACGCACGCACGCACGCACGCACGCACGCACGCACGCACGCACGCACGCACGCACGCACGCACGCACGCACGCGCACGCACGCACGCACGCACGCACGCACGCACGCACGCACGCACGCACGCACGCACGCACGCACGCACGCACGCACGCACGCACGCGCACGCACGCACGCACGCACGCACGCACGCACGCGCACGCACGCACGCACGCACACACGCACGCACGCACGCACGCACGCACGCACGCACGCACGCACGCACGCACGCACGCACGCACGCACGCACGCACGCACGCACGCACGCACGCACGCACGCACGCACGCACGCACGCACGCACGCACGCACGCACGCACGCACTCACTCACGCACTCACTCACTCACTCACTCACTCACTCACTCACTCACTCACTCACTCACTCACTCACTCACTCACACACTCACACACACACACACACACACACACACACACACACACACACACACACACACACACACACACACACACACACACCTGGCACATGATCTTTATGTGTGAGACCCTCCTCCCTCCGCTGGATGCCTTGCTCTTCTCCTCAGTCAGAACAGACAGAACAAAGTCTCCAGGTTTGGACAGAGACTCCCGCACCAGGAAGGTGCCCGGCTCGTCCCGTTCCCATAGCAACTTCTCTGCGTTGGGGCCTGACAGGTGTCCGTGATACCACCTGTATGGTGTATGACAGAGAAGAGGTCAATTAAGCTCTAATGGAAACATCACTATGCCCCACATGGAGGAGAATGGAAGAAGACTTGGTAGAGGACTTTAATAAATGGTTGAGGACATTTTGGTAAGTAATGTGTATTTACGGCCTGTACAGATGCACTTTATATGGGTTTATGCAAGGTATTTCTGTCCTGAGAGTAAAGTGTGTGTGAGTGTGTGTTTGCGTGAATGCGTCTGTGTGTCTGGGAGAGTTTACACTCGTTAGTATGGGGATCGTCTCTGAGTGCTGCCTGCTGTTTAAATTTAGGGGTAGTTCTCGATTTCTACATCTGAACTTCCTGCTTTGCGGTCGGAAAATTCTGATGACAAGATTTCGTGGCTCAAGACAGCATGATATTTATAGCCTGAGCCCCACACAAACTACCCCCCTTTTCTTCCTCACCCCATATCACCCCCCCACCCCCTGACCCCCATAGAGCCCCCAAATATTTGGCCCCATATTCCTAGCCTGCAATGACTACATCAAGCTTGGTGACTCTACTGACTTGTTGGATGCATGTTCAGTTTGTTTTGGCTGTGTTTCAGATTATTTTGTGCCCAATAGAAATGAATGGTAAATAATGTATGTTTCTAAACACTTCTAAATTCATTTGGATGCTACCATAATTACAGATAATCATGAATGGATTGTGAATAATGATGAGTGAGACAGTTACAGAGGCATAAACATCATAGAATGACACCTCTGCATTAAAATGAGACCATAAAGCACACCATCACAGCAGTACCTGTGATATGGGTATCGAGAAAGAGATCACAAAGACTGAAACAGAGCAAGAGTGAGATGGAGGTTAGGAGAGACGAAGGTATTGAGGGTCTGGTCACTGTTTTCAAATGTGTCAAAACCTAAAGTTTCCAACCGCAGCAAGAAAGGGAAGTCAAACTGACAGAGAAAATAGAGTGGAGAAAGGAGGGGCAGTGAGGGTAGAACATGAGGGATTCACACACACACACACACACACACACACACACACACACACACACACACACACACACACACACACACACACACACACACACACACACACACACACACACACACACACACACACACACACACACACACACACACACACACACACACACACACACGCCTCAAAGTAAAGGCCGTAGAATTACCTTTCCTTCTGAAAGCTTTATGATCCTCAACATAAAGCGTTTAGATTAAGAAAGTATTCATTACAAAATGGCTGGATGTCTCAGGAGTATTTTACATGAGCTGCTTCCGTTTGATAAACATGCAACGAAATTCAGCAGAACAGTGAAAGCAGAGTTAAGGGTTAGAGATTTGAGGCAAGAGTACACGGACTTGACTGACTGACTCTGGTGGAATTAAGGGTTAGGGGTAAAGGTTAAAGGTTAGAGTGCACTGACCTCTCGGTGGTGGGGTCAGAGCAGTTGAAGGGGTATTTGAGCTCGATGATGGTGCCGTCTTTGTCCTGCAGGATCCCGTTCTCTGCAGTGTAGTACTCCACCAGCTCGGACAGCGTGGCAAACTTCTCCCCTCCATACAGGTCGTAGAAGTCCCCTGTGTTTTGGATACGGATGTGGGTCACCAGCTCACCCACCCTGGGGTCAAAGATCAGGGGAAAGAGGACATTCATGGGCCAGTCAGTGACAGTAGACAATTCCACCTAAACTAGTTTTAAGTCAAATATATTTTTTAAACTAGCAAAAGAGAGATGCAGTGTATCTGTACCTGACAGAGGGCAAGAAAATGAGAGAGGAAAGGATGAGTGAGGATATACTATAAATCAAATGTAATAAAATCACATTTTCAAATCAAATGTTTTTGGTCACATACACATATTTAGCAGATGTTATTGCAGGTGTAGTGAAATGCTGTAGGTTAACATACAGTGCCTTCAGAAAGTATTCACACCCCTTGACTTTTTCCACAATTTGTTGTTAGATCCTGAAATTAAAATTGATAAAATGTAGATTTTGTTGGTCACTGGAATACACACAGTACCCCATAATGTCAAAGTGGAATTATGTTTTTCAAATGTTTGACAAATTAATTACAAATAAATAGCTGAAATGTCTTGAGTCAATCAGTATTCAACCCTTTTGTTATGGCTAAATAAGTTCAGGAGTAAAATGTGCTTAACAAGTCACATAAAAAGTTGCATGGACTTTATCTGTAAGGTCCCTCAGTCGAGCAGTGAATTTAAAACACAGATTCAACCACAAAGACCAGGGAGGTTTTTCAATGGCTCACAAAGAAGGGCACGTATTGGTAGATGGGTCAAATAAAAAAGCAGACATTGAGTATCCCTTTGAGCATGATGTTATTAATTACACTTTGGACGGTGTATCAATACACCCAGTCACAACAAAGATACATGTGTCCTTCCTAACTCAGTTGCCAGAGAGGAAGGAAACCACTTAGGGATTTCACCATGAGGCCAATGGTGACTTTAAAACAGTTATAGAGTTTAATGGTTGTGATAGGAGAAAACAGAGGATGGATCAACAACATTGTAGTTATTCCACAATACTAAACTAATTGACAGAGTGAAAACAAGGAAGCATGTACAGAAAAAAAATATTTGCAACAAGGCACTAAATAAAGTAATACTGCAAAAAATGTGGCTAAGCAATTCACGTTTTGTGCTGAAAATGTAGTGTTATGTTTGGGGCAAATCCAATGCAATACATTACTGAGTACCACTCTCCATATTTTCAAGCATAGTGGGGGCTGCATCATGTTATGGGTATGCTTGTAATCGTTAAGGACTGGGGAGTTTTTCAGGCAAAATGCTAGAGGAATGCCTGGTTGTGTCTGCTTTCTACCAGACACTGGGAGATTAATTTAGCTTTCAAAAACCTAAAATACAAGACCAAATCTACACTAAAGTTACTTACCAAAAAGACAATGAGTGTTCCTGAGTGGCCTAGTTACAGTTTTGACTTAATTCTGCTTGATAATCTATGGCAAGACCTAAAAATGGTGGTCTGGCAATGATCAACAACCAATATGAGAGAGCTTGAAGAATTTTGCACAAAAATGTTGCACAATCCAGGTGTGGAAAGCTCTTAGAGACTTACCCAGAAACACTCACAGATGTAATTATGAATTTGACTCAGGGGGTTGAATACTTAACATGAATAATATTTTTACAAAAAATGTCTTCCACTTTGATATTCCAAATTATTTTGTGTAGATCATTGACAAAAAATGACAATTAAAACACATTTTAATCCCACTTTGTAAAACAACAAAATGTGGAAAAAGTCAAGGTATTTGAATACTATCTGAAGGCACTGTAGGTTGAGCGAAGGAGAGAAGGAGAGACAAAGAAGGAGAGAAAGAGATGGAGTATCTCCATCTGATGGAGAGAGAGAGAGAGAGAGAGAGAGAGAGAGAGAGAGAGAGAGAGAGAGAGAGAGAGAGAGAGAGAGAGAGAGAGGATATCCTAGCTGACAGAGAAAGAGAAGGACAAAGAAAGAGATGGGGTGTATTCCTACCTGACAGAGAGAGAGAAGGACAAAAAAAGAGATGGGGTGTATTCCTACCTGACAGAGAGAGAGAAGTCTCCCTGGTTCTTCCTGCTGGGTCGGGCCAGGAAGCTGCCATGGACGCCCCGGCTCTTCAAAACAGACTCAGCATCCAAGCCAGAGATATCCCTGTGGAACCACCTGGATACACCGAGAGAAACACATTACATACATATACATACAGTATATACAAACCACACACACACAGATCGGGCCACGCACATAAGCACATGGACACACAAATGGTTATCCTCTGGCCCTGCTGCACCTGTCCACTGAGCCACATCATCTCTTTGATACTCTGTTTCTTCCCTCGGGGGGAAATGATATGAGACGTGGTAATAAAGATGAGTTAAATCACAATGTGTCTGTTAAATCCCATTTCAAAACCCCGCATTCCATTACCAGCTCATAGATTAACACAGTACTATGTACCATTACCAGCTCATAGATTAACACAGTACTATGTACCATTACCAGCTCATAGATTAACACAGTACTAGGTACCATTACCAGCTCACAGATTAACACAGTACTAGGTACCATTACCAGCTCATAGATTAACACAGTACTAGGTACCATTACCAGCTCATAGATTAACACAGTACTAGGTACCATTACCAGCTCATAGATTAACACAGTACTAGGTACCATTACCAGCTCATAGATTAACACAGTACTAGGTACCATTACCAGCTCACAGATTAACACAGTACTAGGTACCATTACCAGCTCATAGATTAACACAGTACTAGGTACCATTACCAGCTCATAGATTAACACAGTACTAGGTACCATTACCCGCTCACAGATTAACACAGTACTAGGTACCATTACCAGCTCATAGATTAACACAGTACTAGGTACCATTACCAGCTCATAGATTAACACAGTACTAGGTACCATTACCAGCTCATAGATTAACACAGTACTGGGTACCATTACCAGCTCATAGATTAACACAGTACTAGGTAGAGAGCAGTCTACACAGCATTATTGCAACCTTTTTTAAGTATACGCTAGTATACAAGTATACAATATTGCTTCAAGGTAAAGAACTAGCAAAACAGTTGAATGGTAAAGCCTGACTAAGGCCTAAGAGATGACAAACAGACCACAAACCCACCTCACCACAAAGCACCAACTTTTCATTCAATGGATACTATACTAGCCTATTCTACAGAACAACCTGCTGCTAACAATTGTATCACACATCTGAGAGGTAGGACTCATAACGCTTTCTAAACTGAAGGGAATGATTTCTGATTGTAAATGTACAATATATTATCTTTCTCTCACAAACAAGTGGACCATCACTTTGATATCTGTTGCCAAGTTTCAGTGTAGTTGTAGCTACACACGGCATGGTCAAGCTATTGATAGACTAAGAGTAGGATGCAAAGGTAGAATCAATCAGAATTGGGCAACATTTCAATAATTTGAAAAACTACTGCAAAATAATTGGGAATTCCTACAGAGTTTGAAAACAAATCGTTACGCGTGAACTACAAACACACAAGACAGCAGAAAAGACTAAAGAACAAAGTAGTGATGGTAAAGAAACAGAGAGAACAAGTCAAAGAAAGAGAGAAGTTGACATCACGCGTTAGGTAAAGGCAGATCCAGACCAGGGTTGAGCAACTGGGTGTAAGAGTCTTGAGAGGGAGGAGATCAACTCACCGAACCATTTTCACCTTCACTTCTTCTGGGCCCAAAGAGAAGGAGACGGGATAGTGAGGGTACACGTACAGGTACAACCTCCAGGCTAGCAAATGATGATACATGGTAATGTAACAAATACTGTACATAATTGACGCATCTTCATGCCCTTTCTAAATCTGCAATTCTAGCCAGTTATTAACTACAAATGTACTTCTAAAAATCATGTTTTACTTCCATTATCATCCCTCTCTCTCTAACTGCCCTCCTCCACACATTAGTTTACTGTATTTCTTCATTTCTCTCATTCAACATCACATACGCAAAGACCACCCCTCTAAACAACCTGTCTTCTCTTCGTCTTTTACTCCCACACTAATCTGTTCATCAAAACCTCTTTCCTCCTTTACCCTTTCTTGATATATCTCACTTTAGGTAGATAAGTAAACAATCTTACTGTTCTCAGCTCCTTCTGAAAACAAGTGACACTCTTGCTGACAGGCTCGTGTTTGTCTTACCCTCCGTCCCTCCCTTCTTTTTCTCTCTGTCGTTCTGTGACACTCTCTCTCTCCTTCCTTCCTTTTTGTGGCTCTTTTCACAAAACAGTGAAAGCAAGAGACAGACAGGAACAAAAAAAGCTGACAGGCCGGAATCTCTTACAGAAATAGATACTTTACAAATGTCAACGTAATAAAAAAGCTTAGATTTCATCTTTAAAATTAAACTATAATTCTTTGTCTCTCCTTGCCTCAATCTAATGGCACATCTCTATCTCACCTCTTCTCTATCCCCTCAGAATGATCAAAGCACCACTAATGTTGTGCAAACAGACACAGTCCAGTGAGATCACTCTGAATATGTCATACCAAACACTGTTCCTCAATGAGATAATGGGAGAGGAAGAGAGGGAGAGAGGGGGAGAGAGAGAGAGAGAGAGAGAGCACCTTTAAAAGGTAAACTAAGGAACTGCACATCTGCTCACCATCACTATCAGGAATGAAAAACAAATTAGCCCCTCCAGTATATAATGGTTAAATTAATCACACATTTTTCTCTGTCCTTCTCATTCTCCCTCTCTTTCCTTCTAACCCACCTGTCCTTCACTCCTCCCCTCTTCTGTCTGAGTGTTTGTTCTCTTCTTTCAGCTGTGTATGTGCACGTGTGTGTGTGTCTAACCTTTTGTGTTCCATTTGTGTTTGACACACAAAGGTCATGCTCACATTACACTTCCTTATTCCCCCCGTGTGTCGCTCTCAATCCATTTACAAATGTGAGGTCATGACAACAAACTCACAAACTAACAATAAGTAACATACAAACATAACTAGTCAGGATAGAAACTACACAACAATGTTCATGTGAGCAGCAATACAAGACATGTGAGCAGCAATACAAGACATGTGAGCAGCAATACAAGACATGTGAGCAGCAATACAAGACATGTGAGCAGCAATACAAGACATGTGAGCAGCAATACAAGACATGTGAGCAGCAATACAAGACATGTGAGCAGCAATACAAGACATGTGAGCAGCAATACAAGACATGTGAGCAGCAATACAAGACATGTGAGCAGCAATACAAGACATGTGAGCAGCAATACAAGACATGTGAGCAGCAATACAAGACATGTGAGCAGCAATACAAGACATGTGAGCAGCAATACAAGACATGTGAGCATGCTACAAGAAGAGGTGGGCTACATGTATACTAAAGTCTTGTCCACAGAAGTCTGTTATAGCTTGAAACTGAAACTACTCTTCCCATAATGCAACAGCCAGCTGTTGTGGCTACGGAAGACGCATAGCAACAAAGCAAGGCTGTATAAGTTAACAGCTTGATGTTACAGTGTGACTGCCTGTTGAAGTTAGTGTTACAAATTTCAATACAACCAACATGCAAAGCAGCAGAGAGTAGGTGAGAGGTGCCATTTAAAGCTCCTGATCTGTAGTGGCTGGGGCCGAGAGCACCATGTATCTTGTGTGCTACATATGTCTGAATGCCTTTTTGTTACAGTGGGGCAAAAAAGTATTTAGTCAGCCACCAATTGTGCAAGTTCTCCCACTTAAAAAGATGAGAGAGGCCTGTCATTTTCATCATAGGTACACTTCACCTATGACAGACAAAATTAGAAGAAAAATCCAGAAAATCACATTGTAGGATTTTTTATGAATTTATTTGCAAATTATGGTGGAAAATAAGTATTTGGTCAATAACAAAAGTTTATCCCAATACTTTGTTATATACCCTTTGTTAGCAATGACATCTATAAGTACCTAGGTGTCTGGTTCGACTGTAAACTCTCCTTCCAGACTCATATCAAACATCTCCAATCTAAAATCAAATCTAGAGTCGGCTTTCTATTCCGCAACAAAGCCTCCTTCACTCACGCCTCCAAACTTACCCTAGTAAAACTGACTATCCTACCGATCCTCGACTTCGGCGATGTCATCTACAAAATAGCTTCCAACACTCTACTCAGCAAACTGGATGCAGTTTATCACAGTGCCATCCGTTTTGTTACTAAAGCACCTTATACCACCCACCACTGCGACCTGTATGCTCTAGTCGGCTGGCCCTCGCTACATATTCGTCGCCAGACCCACTGGCTCCAGGTCATCTACAAGTCCATGCGAGGTAAAGCTCCGCCTTATCTCAGTTCACTGGTCACGATGGCAACACCCACCCGTAGCACGCGCTCCAGCAGGTGTATCTCACTGATCATCCCTAAAGCCAACACCTCATTTGGCCGCCTTTCGTTCCAGTTCTCTGCTGCCTGTGACTGGAACGAATTGCAAAAATCTCCCTCACCAACTTCAAACATCTGCTATCTGAGCAGCTAACCGATCGCTGCAGCTGTACATAGTCTATCGGTAAATAGCCTACCCAATTTACCTACCTCCTCCCCATACTGTTTATATTTATTTACTTTTCTGCTCTTTTGCACACCAATATCTCTACCTGTACATGACCATCTGATCATTTATCACTCCAGTGTTAATCTGCAAAATTGTAATTATTCGGCTACCTCCTCATGCCTTTTGCACACAATGTATATAGATTCTCTTTTTTTTCTACTGTGTTATTGACTTGTTAATTGTTTACTCCATGTGTAACTCTGTGTTGTCTGTTCACACTGCTGTGCTTTATCTTGGCCAGGTCGCAGTTGTAAATGATAACTTGTTCTCAACTAGCCTACCTGGTTAAATAAAGGTGAAATAAACATCAAACATTTTCTGTAAGTCTTCACAAGGTTTTCACACACTGTTGCTGGCCCATTCTTCCATGCAGATATCCTCTAGAGCAGTGATGTTTTGGGGCTGTTGCTGGGCAACACAGACTTTCAACTCCCCCCAAAGATTTTCTATGGGGTTGAGATCTGGAGACTGGCTAGGCCACTCCAGTACCTTGAAATGCTTCTTACAAAGCCACTCCTTTGTTGCCCGGGCGGTGTGTTTGGGATCATTGTCATGCTGAAAGACCCAGCCACGTTTCATCTTCAATGCCCTTGCTGATGGAAGGAGGTTTTCACTCAAAATCTCACGATACATAGCCCCATTCATTCTTTCCTTTACATGGATCAGTCGTCCTGGTCCCTTTGCAGAAAAACAGCCCCAAAGCATGATGTTTCCACCCCCACGCTTCACAGTAGGTATGGTGTTCTTTGGATGCAACTCAGAATTCTTTGTCCTCCAAACACGACGAGTTGAGTTTTTACCAAAATGTTCTATTTTGATTTCATCTGACCATATGACATTCTCCCAGTCTTCTTCTGGATCATCCAAATGCTCTCTAGCAAACTTCAGACGGGCCGGGACATGTACTGGCTTAAGCAGCGGGACACGTCTGGCACTGCAGGATTTGAGTCCCTGGTGGGGTAGTGTGTTACTGATGGTAGGCTTTGTTACTTTGGTCCCAGCTCTCTGCAAGTCATTCACTAGGTCCCCCCGTGTGGTTCTGGGATTTTTGCTCACCGTTCTTGTGATCATTTTGCCCCCACGGGGTGAGATATTGCGTGGAGCCCCAGATCGAGGGAGATTATCAGTGGTCTTGTATGTTTTCCATTTCCTAATAATTGCTCCCACAGTTGATTTCTTCAAACCAAGCTGCTTACCTATTGCAGATTCAGTCTTCCCAGCCTGGTGCAGGACTACAATTTTGTTTCTGGTGTCCTTTGACAGCTCTTTGGTCTTGGCCATAGTGGAGTTTGGAGTGTGACTGTTTGAGGTTGTGGACAGGCGTCTTTTATACTGATAACAAGTTCAAACAGGTGCCATTAATACAGGTAACGAGTGGATGACAAAGGAGCCTCTCAAAGAAGAAGTTACAGGTCTGTGAGAGCCAGAAATCTTGCTTGTTTGTAGGTGACCAAATACTTTTTTCTCCATATTTTGCAAATAAATTAATAAAAAATCCTACAATGTGATTTTCTGGATTTTTTTTCTCATTTTGTCTGTCATAGTTGAAGTGTACATATGATGAACTTGCACAATTGGTGGCTGACTAAATACTTTTTTGCCCTACTGTACAGAGCTGAGAGCTGATGTTGAGAAGGGCTTTTCCCTGTTCAGTCATGTTGCTGTTGTGTATTATTTCTAACACCCAAACGTGATGACCACCTTCCACAAAGATTCACACACACCTACTAACACACACATACCAAGTGATGACATCTCTTGATCCGGTCACTTCTGCAGGGTATGTATACACTCTCACACACACTGACTAACACACATACACACGTGTGTATTTCTCGCAAGTGATGATAATTTGCCTTCAATGAAAGAACACACTCTCACACTGACTAATAGTGACGGGGGAAACCATTGATACAGTTACATATTCGGATATTATTTTTGACAATATATTGTATAATTTTGACAATATTGCAATACTATTTTTGCTATAGTAGGCTGTACATGCACCAAAACTCCATCATTTTCCTTTCATATCTTGTTCTCCATCTTCTTTTTAAATAAGGAGCCAATGTGTTTTAAGCACATTTATTTCCACGACTGATCAAAACTTGTTTTCTCATGACTCTCTCTTGTCCCTCCACAGCAGACATTTGGTGAGCAATATGTTTGGAAAATCGAATCGCAATACATATAGAATCATGAGAATCGTAAGAAGCGCAATACTAATCATACTGACACCTAAGTATTATGATAATATCGTATCGTGAGGACCCTGGCAATTCCCAGCCCTACAGGACAACACTTTCCACAGGAATGCTGGCTCATGTTGACTCCAATGCTTCCCACAGTTGGCTGGATGGTTGGAAGTTGGCTGGATGTCCTTTGGGTGGTGGACAATTCTTGATACACACAGGAAACTGTTGAGCGTGAAAACCCCAGGAGCATGCAGATCTTGACACAAACCGGTGCACCTGGTACCTACTACCATACCCCATTCAAAGGGACTTACATCTTTTGCCATGCCCATTGACCCTCTGAATGACACACACACACAATCCATGTCTCAATTATCTAAAGGCTCGAAAATCCTTCTTTAACCGGTCTTCTCCCAGTCATCTACACTGATTGAAGTGGACATTAATAAGCAATTATAGCTTTCACCTGGATTCACCTGGTCAGTCTATATCATGGAAGGGGTTCCTAATGTTTTGTACACTCAGTGTATATTGAACTGTATTTTTGTCATGTGTGGGGAAAGTGACATGTACGTAGAAACATATCTAGGGAAAAAGTGTGTAAAAACAAGGTTGCTTTTGTCCTCTGAAGGGAGGGGTGGGGGACATAGGAGGTTGGTGGCACCTTAATTGGGGAGGATGGGCTCGTGGTAATGGCTGGAGCAGAATCGGTGGAATGGTATCAACAACATCAAACACATGGTCTCCAACACATCCGTTCCAGCCATTATTATGAGCCGTCCTCCCCTCAGCAGCCTGGTGGGGGATGGGTTTGAAATAAATACTCATAAATGACACCAAAGTAAGAGCCCTGTCTGACAGTAACTATTGTCAAAACAAGAATCTTCCAGGGCGATCACTTTGGCTTGCAAATCGTATCATCTCTATTGCCTGGACATCTAACAGTGAGATTTAAATGTATGTAAATACACGGAGTATATCTGTGACATAGACTGACCAGGTGAATCCAGGTGAAGCTATGATCCCTTATTGATGTCACCCGTTAAATCCACTTGAATCAGTTTAGATGAAGGGGAGAATACAGAATAAAGAAGGGTTTTTAATCCTTGAGACAAATGAGACATGGACTGTGTATGTGAGCCATTCAGAGGGTGAATGACAAGACAAAAGATTAAGTGCCTTTTAACTCGGTATGGTAGTAGGTGTCAGGCGTACCGGTTTGTGTCAAGAACTGCAACACTGCTGGGTTTTTCACATTCAACAGTTTCCTGTGTGTATCAAAAATGGTCCACCACCCTAAAGCAAATCCATCCAACTTGATACAACTGTGGGAGGTCAACATGGGCCAACATCCCTGTAGAATGCTTTCGACACCTTCTAGAGTCCAATTGAGGCTTTTCTGAGGGCAAAAGCGGGTGCAACTCAAAAATAGGAAGGTGTACACTCAGAATGATCAGCCAATGGGAATATAATTAGTTCTCCCATGTATGGGATTTTAAATATATTTAAATACATACATTACAGAAGGCTAGAGTGTACATACACAAGCATGCGAGCGAGCACACATGCACAGACTAACAGACGTTTGTACTGCAGGTGTTAGAACAATGGTTAACACCAGGAATTGCAGACACACAAACATACTGGTTAGTGAAACAAAACGCCTGCAGCAGTTTGAGTTGGGGTCTCTTCCCCTTTCACACCTGTGAGCTTCACATGCTAACTGTGTCTATAGATAGTACTTACCCACAAGACATTGAATGGACTTTTGCTCAGGTGTTCTAGACAGCAGTTCAGTCTCATAGATCCAGTCTTTACAACAGAACGAAGATGAGCTAGAGGTTAGTGCAGTGTGGTCTGTCCACTGTGTCCAGTTAACTAGCGTATACTACACTGTTCCAGCTGCTTCTCCCTTCTGTCCCTCTATCTACCTCTTCTTTCTCACTCATTTCCTCCCCGTCTCTCCCTGTTGTTCCCCCTCTCTACAATTCCTCTGACTGCCTTCTCTCTATCCCCCCGTCCCTGTCTCTGTCCTGTTAAGTTATCAGCAGGCTCTATTACAATGCAGTATTTTCTCCTGCCCTGTAATTTCCCCCAACTTTCTTAATTGCACCTCTCTCTGTCTGGGAAAACAAGTCTGTTCCTGTCTCTCTCTTCTTCTCTCCCTCTAACTGTCCACTTGTTCACCTTCCCTCTCCTGCAAAAGGAAATTAGCATTCACCTTTCCCATCATACATTTACAGCCACACTCCCTCCTCCTCCTGTACCTGTGTTCTATGGTTGTATTACTTTATAGATACAGTTCAATCAGATGATGCCCTTCCACAGACCTTGTAGTTCAAATTATGACGCGTACCATTGGTCATTTAAGCAATAAGGCCGAGGTGTGGTATATGGCCAATATACCATGGCTAAGGGCTGTCCTTAACCACGACGAAACGTGGAGTGCCTGGACACAACCCTTAGCTGTGGTATATTGGCCATATATCACAAACCCCTGAGGTGCCTCATTACTATTATAAACTGGTTACCAACGTAATTAGTGCAGTAAAAATACACGTTTTGTCATACCTGTGGTATACCACGGCTGTCAGCCAATCAGCATTCAGGGCTCGACCCCACCCAGTTTATAATACAACGTGATGTATCCAGATAATAATCCCCTCACATAATAAAGGGCAAAGAAACAAGCATCACAAACTGTTACCCTTTTTATTGGAGTTCTCAGAAGAAACTGTAACGATAAAAACAACAAGCTGGTAACCATAATAATCTTCCAAAATGTAAAAGAACAAAACATTAGACTAAGACATTTAATTAATTTAGAGATTGCCATCATTCTCAATGCAGCCCCGTGTGTCGACACTAGTGGAGCTATTGCATGTCCTTATTTGGGCAAAAAGGGGGCGAGGCCTCCGGGAACATTTGTGACACAATTGCTCAGGAATGGAGAGCTGTAGGACGGGGTGTGGCCGAGGAGCGGGGAGAGCCCATAACAGGCTAGTGTTATGGACCACCTGAGTGTACAGGTGAAGGGAGCAGTGAAGAGGGGGAGGGGCAGGAGTGTAACACAGAACCAATATTATTCTACTAAAGCATCCTCATCAGTTGATAGTTATTAACAGTCTCTCTGTGGGAAGTATAGAGCAGTGTACCCACCTACACACACACACTCAGAAGAGGTACACACCCAGAAATGGAATGGGCTAAATTCCACATGATTTCATATTTACCGAATTGAATTGTACATGTTGCATATCAAATTTAATTCTGCACACCCATAGAACAACGAGTCCACATATTATAGAACCTTTCCTTGAAGTGGAAAAGACCATTTTACCCATTCTAATTCTATGGGACAGAGCCAGGTACACCGTTGTCTATTTTAGAGACAGGCTTGGGGAAACATACAGTGAAAACAACCTCTGTGTGAAAGTTAGACACATAACAGACAGACACAGAGACAGTGCCACAGTTCATTAGGTAGATACTGTAGAGAAGGTGTTCCCAGTGGAGAACAGAGACTGTGTTCCTCCAGGTGTCTGAGTGAAGAGGAAGCAGAACATTTGTAGTCTGCTGTGTCCAGAGAAGATGTATTGGTGGGTAGAGACCTTACTCTACTGTCCAGAGTGTGAGTTTTGGTTTGGGGACAGGAGAGGTGCAGAGCGGGGTGAGATGAGGGTCACTCTCCAATTCCAAAACAGGGGTGGGAGAACGCCTTAGGGAGGACTGGCGGAATTGGTCAGCGTGGCACCTGCATCTGCTGCGTGGTCTGTGATTGGCTCTGGCCGGTGACCTCGGACCCGCGGCTGGCCAAACGGCTGAGGATGTTCCTCTCCGACATCTGCAACCTCACGGCGACGGGTGGTATACGGGCGATGGTTGCCGGGAGACGGGTGACGTCAGCCTTCATGTCACTCAGAAGCTCCTCAAGCTGTTTGAGAACTGAAGGAGAGAGACAGAGTTACCACCACCAAAGTCCAACTGACAGAGTTTAGGAAACAATGACGGGAGGGAGAGAAATAAGAAAAAGAGATGATGGAAGTGGGTAAGAACAGCAGAGTCTGTGTTTGTGTGTGTGTGTAGCCTACTGTCATGACGTTGCCCTGTAGGTGAGGTTTATGACCCCATAAATACCTTTCCCCCTTTTCTCTCTCTACTAAACAGAATGGACACTTGGAAAGCCCTTTGTAACTTCTTGGTGACTGGGGGGCAGTATTGAGTAGCTTGGATAAATAAGGCACCCAGAGTAAACTTCCTGCGACTCAGCCATAAAAGCTAGAATGTGCATATACAGTGGGGCAAAAAAGTATTTAGTCAGCCACCAATTGTGCAAGTTCTCCCACTTAAAAAGATGAGGTCTGTAATTTTCATCATAGGTACACTTCAACTATGACAGACAAAATGAGAAGAAAAAAAATCCAGAAAATCACATTGTAGGATTTTTAATGAATATATTTGCAAATTATGGTGGAAAATAAGTATTTGGTCAATAACAAAAGTTTATCTCAATACTTTGTTATATACCCTTTGTTGGCAATGACAGAGGTCAAACGTTTTCTTTAAGTCTTCACAAGGTTTTCACACACTGTTGCTGGTATTTTGGCCCATTCCTCCATGCAGAACTCCTCTAGAGCAGTGATGTTTTGGGGCTGTTGCTGGGAAACACGGACTTTCAACTCCCTCCAAAGATTTTCTATGGGGTTGAGATCTGGAGACTGGCTCGGCCACTCCAGGACCTTGAAATGCTTCTTACGAAGCCACTCCTTTGTTGCCCGGGCGGTGTGTTTGGGATCATTGTCATGCTGAAAGACCTAGCCACGTTTCATCTTCAATGCCCTTGCTGATGGAAGGAGGTTTTCGCTCAAAATCTCACGATACATGGCCCCATTCATTCTTTCCTTTACACGGATCAGTCGTCCTGGTCCCTTTTCAGAAAAACAGCCACAAAGCATGATGTTTCCACCCCCATGCTTCACAGTAGGTATGGTGGTCTTTGGATGCAACTCAGCATTCTTTGTCCTAAAAACACGACGAGTTGAGTTAACAAAAAGTTCTATTTTGGTTTCATCTGACCATATGACATTCTCCCAATCTTCTTCTGGATCATCCAAATGCTCTCTAGCAAACTTCAGACGGGCCGGGACATGTACTGGCTCAAGCAGGGGGACACGTCTGGCACTGCAGGATTTGAGTCCCTGGCGGCGTAGTGTGTTACTGATGGTAGGCTTTGTTACTTTGGTCTCAGCTCTCTGCAGGTCATTCACTAGGTCCCCCCGTGTGGTTCTGGGATTTTTGCTCACTGTTCTTGTGATCATTTTGACCCCACGGGGTGAGATCTTGCGTGGAGCCCCAGATCGAGGGAGATTATCAATGGTCTTGTATGTCTTCCATTTCCTAATAATTGCTCCCACAGTTGATTTCTTCAAACCAAGCTGCTTACCTATTGCAGATTCAGTCTTCCAGCCTGGCGCAGGTCTACAATTTTGTTTCTGGTGTCCTTTGACAGCTCTTGGCCATAGTGGAGTTTGGAGTGTGACTGTTTGAGGTTGTGGACAGGTGTCTTTTATACTGATAACAAGTTCAAACAGGTGCCATTAATACAGGTAACGAGTGGAGGACAGAGGAGCCTCTTAAGAAGAAGTTACAGGTCTGTGAGAGCCAGAAATCTTGCTTGTTTGTTATTGACCAAATACTTATTTTCCACCATAATTTGCAAATAAATGCATTTTAAAAAATCCTACAATGTGATTTTCTGGATTTTTTCCCTCATTTTGTCTGTCATAGTTGAAGTGTACCTATGATGAAAATTACAGGCCTCTCAACGTTTTAAGTGGGAGAACTTGCACAATTGGTGGCTGACTAAATACTTTTTTGCCCCACTGTAATTAGTATATTTGGGTAAAAAACACTCTGAAGTTTCTAAAACTGTTTGAATGATGTCTGTGAGTATAACAGAACTCATTTGGCAGGTGGAAACCTGAGAAACATCCAACCAGGAAGTGGGAAATCTGAGGTTTGTAGTTTTTCAACTCATTGCCTTTCCAATATCCTGTGGGGTCATTTTGCACTTCCAAAGGCTTCCTTCCACTAGATGTCAACAGTCTTTAGAACCTTGTTTGATGCTTCTACTTTGAAGGGGGGACGAATGAGAGAATTGAGCCAGGTGTCTGGCAGATTGCCACGAGCTCGTGACGTGCGGTCATGTGAATGTTACCTTGCGTTCCATTGCTTTTCTACAGAGAAAGGAATTCTCTGGTTGGAACATTATTGAAGATTTTTGATAAAAACATCCTAAAGATGGATTCTATACCTCTTGACATGTTTCTACAACCTGTAATATACCTTTTTGGACTTTTCATCCGACCTTTTGGCTGGACGCGCGTTTGGATTTGTTTACCAAACGCCCTAACACAAGGAGGTATTTGGACATAAATTATTAACTTTATCGAACAAATCAAACATTTATTGTGGAACTGGGATTCCTGGGAGTGCATTCTGATTTACATTTTACATTTACATTACATTTAAGTCATTTAGCAGACGCTCTTATCCAGAGCGACTTACAAATTGGTGCATTCACCTTATGACATCCAGTAGAACAGTCACTTTACAATAGTGCATCTAAATCTTAAAGGGGGGGGGGGGGTGAGAAGGATGACTTATCCTATCCTAGGTATTCCTTAAAGAGGTGGGGTTTCAGGTGTCTCCGGAAGGTGGTGATTGACTCCGCTGTCCTGGCGTCGTGAGGGAGTTTGTTCCACCATTGGGGGGCCAGAGCAGCGAACAGTTTTGACTGGGCTGAGCGGGAACTGTACTTCCTCAGTGGTAGGGAGGCGAGCAGGCCAGAGGTGGATGAACGCAGTGCCCTTGTTTGGGTGTAGGGCCTGATCAGAGCCTGGAGGTACTGAGGTGCCGTTCCCCTCACAGCTCCGTAGGCAAGCACCATGGTCTTGTAGCGGATGCGAGCTTCAACTGAAGATCATCAAAGGTATGTGAAAATTTATGATGCTATTTCTGACTAATGTTGACTCCACAACGTGGCGGAAATCTCTTTGGCTGTTTTGGTCTCTGAGCGCCGTACTCAGATTATTGCAAGTTATGCTTTTTCCGTAAAGTTTTTTTGAAATCTGACACAGTGATTGCATTAAGGAGAAGTATATCTCTAATTCCATGTTTAACACTTGTATGTTCATCAACATTTATGATGAGTATTTCTGTAAATTGATGTGGCTCTCTGAAAAATCACTGCATGTTTTGGAACTACTGAACATAACACGCCAATGTAAAATGAGATTTGTGGATATAAATATGCACTTTATGGAACAAAACATACATGTATTGTGTAACATGAAGTCCTATGAGTGTCATCTGATGAAGATCAAAGGTTAGTGATTCATTGTATCTAAAATTCTGCTTTTTGTGACTCCTCTCTTTGGCTGGAAAAATGTTTTTCTGTGACCTGGTGGTGAACTAACATAATCGTTTGTGGTGCTTTCGCTGTAAAGCCTTTTTGAAATCAGATACTTTGGATGAATTAACGAGAATTGTATCTTTAAAATGGTGTAAAATACTTGTATGCTTGGGGAATTTTAAATATGAGATTTTTGTCGTTTTGAATTTGACGCCCTGCACTTTCACTGGCTGTTGGCGAGGTGGGACGCTAGCGTCCCGAATATCCCAGAGAGGTTAACATAGAGAGTATGGAAACATTAAAAGGTTGGGAACGGAACATATTTTGGGAATCCAACCAGTTGAAAGTAACCGTTGGTACTTAAAGAATATGATGTCAGATCAGTTGTGGTCTGAGACATTATTGCTGATGATAGGATGATATAAACTGTGTCTTGGAAAATCTACACATTCTAGATTCACATGGAATTGTTGTGCAATTTAAATGTTATGAAACTATTTATGAAAATATTAAATTTAATTTTAGTTTTTAAAATGAGAGAATCTTTTCATAAGTAAAATATGCTCAATCAATGGCCACGCCCACGTGAATAGGCATTGGTTGGAAATTATGAACCAACCCCTTTTCTACATTTCTATAAAAGCTCCAGTGACCCTATTCACGGCTGACTAAGCCAACCTCAGCGTAAGCTCTGGTTGCAAATGGTTGAACGACCATCTGAATGCATAAGATTCTGTATTTATGATAGCATAGCTTCATAAGGTCCGATAGAGACCCAATCCTTTTGTTCCTCAGTCTTCCCGGGCTTTCATTCAAACCCAACCCCCTTTCTTTGTGGAACCAGCCGTCATATCGGTTTTGTCCACAATAGGGAAGTTTTCTTTTAGGGCATAATTAGTCATCCTGTGTATATGGAATTCTGTGTGTTTTTTAGTAAATAAATAATTAACTCTTAGTACGCCTCATCCCGCATGCGGGATTGTGACTACAGCCTCAAGCTCATTACCATAACGCAACGTTAACGATTTCTAAAAATCGCAAATGAAATGAAATAAATATGCCTGCTCTCAAGCTTATCCTTTTCTTAACAATCCTGTCGTCTCAGATTTTCAAAATATGCTTTAGAACCAGAGAAAATCAATAATTTGTGTAAGAGTGGTGATAGCTTGCTTAGCATTTAGCGTTAGCATTTAGCACGCAACATATTCACAAAAACCAGCAAAGGGATCAAATAAAATAATTTACCTTTGAAGAACTTCAGATGTTTCAATGAGGAGACTCTCAGTTACATAGCAGATGTCCAGTTTTTCCTGAAAGATTCTTGTGTAGGACACATCGTTCCGTTTTGTTACTATGCATTTGGCTACCGAAACTAACCGAAAATTCAGTCACCTACACGTCGAACTTTTTTCCGAATTAACTCCATAATATCGACTGAAACATGGAAAACGTTGTTTGAATCAATCCTCAAGGTGTTTTGTCATATATCTCTTCATTGAAATGGCAGTCCTAGAAGCCTTTGTTCTCTGATTCGGATGGAAAAATACTGGTAGCTGACTTTTGCGCACCAATTTCCACGCAGACACCGTGCGGGACACTTGGCAATTGTAGTCTCTTATGGTCAATCTTCCAATGATATGCCTACAAATACGTCACAATGCTGCAGACACCTTGGGGAAACGCTAGAAAGTGTCCGTTCATTCCTCGCATTCACAGCCATATAAGGCGATCATGGAAAACGTACCTTCAGAAATCCTGTTAATTTCCTGGTCGCTCAAACATCTTGGTTTTGCCTGAAGCTTTTGTTCTAAGGCACTCACAGTGAAAATCTTTGCAGTTCTGGAAACGTCAGAGTGTCTTCTTTCCAAAGCTATCAATTCTGAGCATCTTTTCGTGACAAAATATTGCGCTTAAAACGGGCACGTGTTTTTATCCAAAAATGAAATACTGCCCCTATAGGACTAACAGGTTAAACCAAATGTTGTATTGCTGATTCAATTTGTTAGACAGGGTTCGTGAAGATAACAAATAATTTTACGATGTTCAGATGTGACTGAATAAGGTTACGATTAATAATTGACTGCTATTGCTATAAAAGATTACCACCTCTTTAAGAGTTTACTCGGAAGACAACAGCTCTATAAACATTCTTCTGTGGTGCCCCGACTTCCTAGTTAATTAAATTTCTATGATTAGTTTAATCAGGTAATATTAATGACAGAAAATTGATTTGATACAATAGAATGTCAAATATCACTTAATCCATAGTAAAGACACAACACTACCTTTGTGCAGTACTGCGTTAGCAGGCTTGTTCCCTGACATGGACTCCTTGCTGAGGTGTTGGTGGGACTCAGCCAGACACTCCACCTCACTGAAGCGGGTGTTGAGGGCCATGGAGGGGTGGGCCGGGTCCTCAGACATGTTCAGGTAGGCTGCCCTGCGAAGCTGCTCCTCAATCACCAACGCCTGCTCCAACAACTAGAGACCGAGAGAGAAGGGGGGTACAGAGATGAGAGGGATATGAGGAGGAGAGAGGCAAAGAGAGAGAAGGGAGGGATATGACAGGAGGAGAGAGGGAAGAGGTAAACAGAGTGATTAACAGAAAGAAAGAAACAGTGGGAGAGAGGGATGGCTCAACAGAACACAGAGAGAGTGTGTTCCAATAGACAGAAGCAGACAGAAACATCCAGCCAGCTCAGCGCACCTTAAACCTTCTGGCCAAGAACTTGTTCTTGATCTCCAGGAAGTTTCCTCGGCTCATCTCCCCCTTGAAGGGCTCGTTGAGGATAGCATACTTCACGTCGCTCTGCACATCCTGCCAGCGAGCGTAACCGTGTCTGAGAGGCGCCACGGTCAAAGGTCATGACATCATAATGATTCACAGTCCTCACACCAAACCTCTGACATCCTGCTGAGTAGTGCAGTGGTCTCCAACCCTGGTCCTATCGGTTTTAGTTCCAGCCCTGCACTAACATACCTGATCCAACTAATAACCTACTCCTCCACACTTTGATTAGCAGAGTGACATTGGTATCAAATCAAATCAAATTGGATTTGTCACATACACATGGTTAGCAGATGTTAGTGCGAGTGTAGCGAAATGCTTGTGCTTCTAGTTCCGACAATGCAGTAATAACCAACAAGTAATATAGCTAACAATTCCAAAACTACTACCTTATAGACACAAGTGTAAGGGGATAAAGAATATGTACATAAAGATATATGAGTGATGGTACAGAGCGGCATAGGCAAGATACAGTAGATGGTATTGAGTGCAGTATATACATATGAGATGAGTATGTAAACAAAGTGGCATAGTTAAAGTGGCTAGTGATACATGTATTACATAAGGATGCAGTAGATGATATAGAGTACAGTATATATGTATACATATAAGATGAATATTGTAGGGTATGTAAACATTATATTAGGTAGCATTGTTTAAAGTGGCTAGTGATATATTTTACATCATTTCACATCAATTCCCATTATTAAAGTGGCTGGAGTTGAATCAGTGTGTTGGCAGCAGCCACTCAATGTTAGTGGTGGCTGTTTAACAGTCTGATGGCCTTGAGATAGAAGCTGTTTTTCAGTCTCTCGGTCCCAGCTTTGATGCACCTGGACTGACCTCGCCTTCTGGATGATAGCAGGGTGAACAGGCAGTGGCTCGGGTGGTTGTTGTCCTTGATGATCTTTATGGCCTTCCTGTGACATCGGGTGGTGTAGGTGTCCTGGAGGGCAGGTAGTTTGCCCCCGGTGATGCGTTGTGCAGACCTCACTACCCTCTGGAGAGCCTTACGGTTGAGGGCGGAGTAGTTGCCGTACCAGGTGGTGATACAGCCCGACAGGATGCTCTCGATTGTGCATCTGTAGAAGTTTGTGCGTGCTTTTGGTGACAAGCCAAATTTCTTCAGCCTCCTGAGGTTGAAGAGGCGCTGCTGCGCCTTCTTCACGATGCTGTCTGTGTGGGTGGACCAATTCAGTTTGTCTGTGATGTGTACGCCGAGGAACTTAAAACTTACTACCCTCTCCACTACTGTTCCATCGATGTGGATAGGGGGGTGTTCCCTCTGCTGTTTCCTGAAGTCCACAATCATCTCCTTAGTTTTGTTGACTTTGAGTGTGAGGTTATTTTCCTGACACCACACTCCGAGGGCCCTCACCTCCTCCCTGTAGGCCGTCTCGTCGTTGTTGGTAATCAAGCCTACCACTGTTGTGTCGTCCGCAAACTTGATGATTGAGTTGGAGGCGTGCGTGGCCACGCAGTCGTGGGTGAACAGGGAGTACAGGAGAGGGCTCAGAACGCACCCTTGTGGGGGCCCCAGTGTTGAGGATCAGCGGGGTGGAGATGTTGTTGCCTACCCACACCACCTGGGGGCGGCCCGTCAGGAAGTCCAGTACCCAGTTGAACAGGGCGGGGTCGAGACCCAGGGTCTCGAGCTTGATGACGAGCTTGGAGGGCACTATGGTGTTAAATGCCGAGCTGTAGTCGATGAACAGCATTCTCACATAGGTATTCCTCTTGTCCAGATGGGTTAGGGCAGTGTGCAGTGTGGTTGAGATTGCATCGTCTGTGGACCTATTTGGGCGGTAAGCAAATTGGAGTGGGTCTAGGGTGTCAGGTAGGGTGGAGGTGATATGGTCCTTGACTAGTCTCTCAAAGCACTTCATGATGACGGAAGTGAGTGCTACGGGGCTGTAGTCGTTTAGCTCAGTTACCTTAGCTTTCTTGGGAACAGGAACAATGGTGGCCCTCTTGAAGCATGTGGGAACAACAGACTGGGATAGGGAGGGATTGATTGAATATGTCCGTAAACACACCAGCCAGCTGGTCTGCGCATGCTCTGAGGGCGCGGCTGGGGATGCTGTCAGGGCCTGCAGCCTTGCGAGGGTTGACAAGTTTAAATGTTTTCCTCACGTCGGCTGCAGTGAAGGAGAGTCCGCATGTTTTAGTTGTGGGCAGTGTCAGTGGCACTGTATTGTCCTCAAAGCGGGCAAAAAAGTTATTTAGTCTGCCTGGGAGCAAGACATCCTGGTCCGTGACGGTGCTGGTTTTCTTTTTGTAATCCGTGATTGACTGTAGACCCTGCCACATACCTCTTGTGTCTGAGCCGTTGAATTGAGATTCTACTTTGTCTCTATACTGACGCTTAGCTTGTTTGATTGCCTTGCGGAGGGAATAGTTACACTGTTTGTATTCGGTCATGTTTCCAGTCACCTTGCCCTGATTAAAAGCAGTGGTTCGCACTTTCAGTTTCACGCGAATGCTGCCATCAATCCACGGTTTCTGGTTTGGGAATGTTTTAATTGTTGCTATGGGAACGACATCTTCAATGCACGTTCTAATGAACTCGCACACCGAATCAGCGTATTCGTCAATGTTGTCATCTGACGCAATACGGAACATATCCCAGTCCACGTGATGGAAGCAGTCTTGGAGTGTGGAATCAGATTGGTCGGACCAGCGTTGAACAGACCTCAGCGCGGGAGCTTCTTGTTTTAGTTTCTGTCTGTAGGCAGGGATCAACAAAATTCGTGGTCAGCTTTTCCGAAAGGAGGGCGGGGCAGGGCCTTATATGCGTCGCGGAAGTTGGAATAGCAATGATCCAAGGTTTTTCCAGCCCTGGTTGCGCAATCGATATGCTGATAAAATTTAGGGAGTCTTGTTTTCAGATTAGCCTTGTTAAAATCCCCAGCTACAATGAATGCAGCCTCCGGATATATGGATTCCAGTTTGCAAAGAGTCAAATAAAGTTCGTTCAGAGCCATCGATGTGTCTGCTTGGGGGGGAATATGATTGAAGATTGATTATAATTGAAGAGAATTCCCTTGGTAGATAATGCGGTCTACATTTGATTGTGAGGAATTCTAAATCAGGTGAACAGAAGGACTTGAGTTCCTGTATGTTGTTTTGGCCACACCACGTCACGTTAACCATAAAGCATACGCCCCCGCCCCTCTTCTTACCAGAAAGATGTTTGTTTCTGTCGGCGCGATGCGTGGAGAAACCAGCTGGCTGCACCGTCTCCGATAGCGTCTCTCCAGTGAGCCATGTTTCCGTGAAGCAAAGAACGTTACGGTCTCTGATGTCTCTCTGGAATGCTACCCTTGCTCGGATTTCATCAACCTTGTTGTCAAGAGACTGGACATTGGTGAGGAGAATGCTAGGGAGTGGTGCACGATGTGCCCATCTCCGGAGTCTGACCAGAAGACCGCTTCGTTTTCCCCTTTTTCGAAGTCGTTTTTTGGGGTCGCCGGCTGGGATCCATTCCGTTGTCCTGGGTGAAAGGCAGAACACAGGATCCGCTTCGCGAAAGTCATATTCTTGGTCGTACTGATGGTGAGTTGACGCTGCTCTTATGTTCAGTAGTTCTTCTCGACTGTATGTAATGAAACCTAAGATGACCTGGGGTACCAATGTAAGAAGTAACACATAAAAATAAAAAAAACTGCATAGTTTCCTAGGAACGCGAAGCGAGGCGGCCATCTCTGTCGGCGCCGGAAGTAACTATGAAGTTGGGTGAAGTTGGTACAGGGTGAAGTTGGTACAGAGAGACCTTGGTACAGGTTGAAGTTGGTACAGAGAGACCTTGGTACAGAGAGACCTTGGTACAGAGTGACGTTGGTACAGAGAGACCTTGGTACAGAGAGACCTTGGTACAGAGAGACCTTGGTACAGAGTGACCTTGGTAGAGTGACCTTGGTACAGAGAGACCTTGGTACAGAGAGACCTTGGTACAGAGAGACCTTGGTACAGAGAGACCTTGGTACAGAGAGACCTTGGTACAGAGAGACCTTGGTACAGAGAGACCTTGGTACAGAGTGACGTTGGTACAGAGAGACCTTGGTAGAGAGAGACCTTGGTAGAGAGAGACCTTGGTAGAGAGAGACCTTGGTACAGAGAGACCTTGGTACAGAGAGACCTTGGTACAGAGAGACCTTGGTACAGAGAGACCTTGGTACAGAGAGACCTTGGTACAGAGAGACCTTGGTACAGAGAGACCTTGGTACAGAGAGACCTTGGTACAGAGAGACCTTGGTACAGAGAGACCTTGGTACAGAGAGACCTTGGTACAGAGAGACATTGGTACAGAGAGACCTTGGTACAGAGAGACCTTGGTACAGAGTGACCTTGGTACAGAGTGACCTTGGTACAGAGTGACCTTGGTACAGAGAGACCTTGGTACAGAGAGACCTTGGTACAGAGAGACCTTGGTACAGAGAGACCTTGGTACAGAGAGACCTTGGTACAGAGAGACGCTGGTACAGAGTGACCTTGGTACAGAGAGACCTTGGTACAGAGTGACGTTGGTACAGGGTGACGTTGGTACAGGGTGACGTTGGTACAGGGTGACGTTGGTACAGGGTGACGTTGGTACAGAGTGACGTTGGTACAGAGTGAAAGGATACTGTATGATGCCGGCCAGCAGCCAGTAGTCATGGCGACGATGCCAGATCTCAAATGTCTTCTTGGTGACGGTCGCCGCCCTCTCCTCGTTCTGCCACAGAGAGTGGAGCTCTGGAGAGAGAGAGAGATGTTAAGAGAGACTGAAAATGAACAAAGGACAGTTTGCATCCCCCTGCCTCCCAATGGTTACTAGATAAGGTTAGGGAGTTGGGGAGGGTTAGCTGATCCTAGATCTGTGTGTGTACCTGTGAATCCTCCGTCTGCGATGTTGAACATGAACCTCTGCTTGGTAGCCTTCTTCTTCTCCTCACTCACATTCACCGCCATCGCTGCTGCTGCCACTCCTTCTTTACTGTTCTCTCCATTCTGCAGCTTGCCAGACTCCTCGGTCTTCAAACCATCTTTCTCCTCTTTTTGCTCTGAAGGGAGGAAGAATACTGGGTTAGCACCATATGTTTGTTCGTGTGTGTGTGTGCATAAATGTGTGTAAGGAACAGAAGAACCTACCTTTCTTGTCCTCTGCAAGAGGACTGGTGTCCATCTTCTCCTCTTTGCTCTCCTCCACTATAACAGAGAGAACACAGGTCAGGGGTCACAACTACAGGAGACATGACCTTAATACAATATCTGTGTCACCCTGACTTTCCCGACTGACCTTTAGGCTTGGCCTCCTGTGACACTGCTGTGGCCTCTGACCCTTCACCTTTGACCTCAGTGGAGGAATCGTTCTCCTTGTCTGCAGTCTCCTTTTGGGTTTCCTTGGTTTCCTTCTCTTCAGTCTCTTTATCCTCCTTCTCTTCTGTGTCTTTGTTCTTTTCTTTGTCGTTCTCTGTGGTGGAGGACTCTCCCTCTGCCTCTTTCCTTTCAGAGCGTTTTTCCATCTCGTCTGGGATTTCAATAATCTGTGAGGAGGAAAAAGGGGTCAGGATTGGGGTAGTGATGGGATGACATCACAATCTGAGCGGAGGGTGCAGTATAATGTAATAAAGAATGTTCACCTCTGGGTCTTCTGTCTTGCTATGCATCCTGCCGTCCTTTTCTGCCTCTCCCTCCTTGCCAGTGTCTTCAGACTTAGTGAGGTCCTCTTTTAGCGACAAAGAGAGAATGAGAATGATTGAGTATATTTTCATCTTACTGTGTTTGTGTGTACCTGGGGCGGGGATGTTGGACTGTGTGTGTGTGTACCTGGGGCGGAGATGTTGGGCTGTGTGTGTGTGTGTGTGTGTACCTGGGGCGGGGATGTTGGGCTGTGTGTGTGTGTGTGTGTGTGTGTGTGTGTGTGTGTGTGTGTGTGTGTGTGTGTGTGTGTGTGTGTGTGTGTGTGTGTGTGTGTGTGTGTGTGTGTGTGTGTGTACCTGGGGCGGGGATGTTGGGCTGTGTGTGTGTGTGTGCGTGTGTGTACCTGGGGCGGGGATGTTGGGCTGTGTGTGTGTGTGTGTGTGTGTGTGTGTGTGTGTGTGTGTGTGTGTGTGTGTGTGTGTGTGTGTGTGTGTGTGTGTACCTGGGGCGGGGATGTTGGGCTGTGTGTGTGTGTGTGTGTGTGTGTGTGTGTGTGTGTGTGTGTGTGTGTGTGTGTGTGTGTGTGTGTGTGTGTGTGTGTGTGTGTGTGTGGGGCCTGGGGCGGGGATGTTGGGCTGTGTGCGTGTGTGTGTGTGTGTGTGTGTGTGTGTGTGTGTGTGTGTGTGTGTGTGTGTGTGTGTGTGTGTGTGTGTGTGTGTGTACCTGGGGCGGGGGTGTTGGGCTGTGTGTGTGTGTGTGTGTGTGTGTGTGTGTGTGTGTGTGTACCTGGGGCAGGTGTGTTGGGCTGTGTGTCAGCGGGGGTTCCAGTAGAAGGTGTTTTGACATCCTCTCCAGCAGCGATGGCTGCCAGCCTCCTGTTCTCCTCCAGCTCCATCATCCAGGGCATGGACCACTGGCCGTTCACATGCTCAAACTCCTGCACCTGGACATCAATACAATCAATACATACACCAATTAGATGAAAACAAAACAACAAATGATCAACTGATAACACCAATGACTGATCAGAAAAAATACCAAATGTTGTAAACAAACGACAATGCTTACTTTCTTCCTGATCAATGACATCACGCCGATGCGAGTAAGGACATGTTGTCGTGACAACCCCTCCCGTGGAACCCCGTCAGCGAAGGTCTCCGCTCCGTCAGCCCCCGGCTCACAGAGATGACGCATGAAGAGGGAGACATACGCCCTGAGAGGGAGAGAGAATACTGTTATAAGGACCCCTGGGAACACACATACACATAAAGACTGCACACACACGCACAAATAGATAGACCATAGACATTAACACACAGACTCACTTGAACTCTTTCTCAGACTTCCCCCTGAGGTCTCTGACCAGCCACTGGGTGGTGAAGGCATCCTGAGGAGGCATCCCATAGCGCATCACTGCATTCAGGAAAGCCTTTCTCTGGCGCGCATTGAAGCCCAACACCTAAGAGAAAAAGAGAGAGAGCGAGAGAGGGGGGGGGGTTAGAGCAACATACACACTGAAAGAGACAAAAGACAAGTGGTAAAGAGAGAGAGGAAAATGTGGAGGCAGAAGTAGACAAGGTGAAAGAAAAGACTGCTTGTAGAGGAAGATATGAAGAGAACAATGTCAATTTTTATTTTGATAGTGACAGATGATGAGAGAGACTGATAGAAGTTGCAGTCTGACCTCAATGTTGCCTCCCACTCTGGCCAACAGGGGTGGCAGCGGTTTGTCCCTTTCATTCCTCAGCCCCTTGCGGCTTGGCCTGCGGGAGTTGACTGGTTGGAGGGAGAAACACAGGTCATGTCATGTTAGTCTCACACAAACTACACTCACACACAGAAAATACACACACAATTCATCCGGCAAAAGAGTTGGGGTAAACTCCCTACATCACTATATGAGATTTTGATTGAATGACCCCTCAAAACAGCATGGAATTGTGTGCTATTCTACCCCTCTACCGGATGTTGTTTTAGAAAGCCTTTGCCATTTTTACAACAAATTGCAGATAAAAGTTGCAGACAGACCTATTTGAAATAGTGTACCATAGAATATGACATGATAAGAGATTCAAAAAGACATACATTGATTCATTGCTGCTGCATCATCAGTGAACTTGCTGAAAAGCGCAAGGAGGAAACTGTGTGTATCATTAGTTCACACCTCAGAAAACAGTCAAGGAGGAAACTGTGTGTATCATTAGTTCACACCTCAGAAAACAGTCAAGGAGGAAACTGTGTGTATCATTAGTTCACACCTCAGAAAACAGTCAAGGAGGAAACTGTGTGTATCATTAGTTCACACCTCAGAAAACAGTCAAGGAGGAAACTGTGTGTATCATTAGTTCACACCTCAGAAAACAGTCAAGGAGGAAACTGTGTGTATCATTAGTTCACACCTCAGAAAACAGTCAAGGAGGAAACTGTGTGTATCATTAGTTCACACCTCAGAAAACAGTCAAGGAGGAAACTGTGTGTATCATTAGTTCACACCTCAGAAAACAGTCAAGGAGGAAACTGTGTGTATCATTAGTTCACACCTCAGAAAACAGTCAAGGAGGAAACTGTGTGTATCATTAGTTCACACCTCAGAAAACAGTCAAGGAGGAAACTGTGTGTATCATTAGTTCACACCTCAGAAAACAGTCTCAAACAGTTGCAAACGGTTTGCAATGAAGTGCAAAAAAGAATTACATTGGGAAAAAATCATGTAGGTCCTTACACTTTTTGTTCCTAGTGAATACATCCCTGATATTAGCGAAAGTTAGCTAATAGCTAACTTTAACTATTTGCACATCGTTACAACACAGTATGTAGCCATAATATTACATTTCAAATGTCTCTATTCCTTCGGCTCTTTTGTGAGTGTAATGTTTACTGTCCATTTTTTATTGTTTATTTCACTTTTGTTAATTATCTATTTCACTTCCTTTGGCAATGTAAATATATGTTTCCCATACCAATAAAGCCCTTTGAATTGAATTAGTAGCTATCATATTCACAGACGATGCTGCTACTCCTCGATATATCTGATTTTGAAAGAGCACTCACTCACTGACTGTTGCAATCGAAACGGGCGGATGATCGAAAGGAACACCTCAATATTGAAAAACGTAACCGAGAGTAGCTACTGTATCTGTCGCGCTGTAATAAAATCCGCTCTGAATGTTCTGTGATGCGAACGTCAACTGAGGCAAGTGAACATCTTCCGATTCATCTTCTGTCAATGTGTTTACCGTTTAGCATGGAAATATTTACGATTATGACAGGATTTAGAGTGGCTCACTCAGGGTGAAATCTGCAGTCATTACTATTTAACTTACCACGGCGGCGCAATCGGTAACTCATCTGACGTTCAATCAATAGATCAATGGTTCGAACCCAGACCACAGCAGGTCACATTTCTGACTAACATCGTATTCATTATTGTTTTGCCACTAAAACGCTTCTTTATATAGAATATATATTTTATTTCTTACATAATACATACACACAAATGTCCTGGATTTTTGTGTGAATTTAATCAATGAAAATGTTTTTCCAACAATGTAAAGTAAAAAGCTATTCTACACCAGCATTTTAACCTGCAACCCTTCCATTTCAAAACACTTGTAGTTTAACCAAATGTCATGTTGACCACATTCATATATTATATTAACAATGATTGGATATCCATAAACTCAAAGAATAGACGTCATCATAGGTGCTTTCAACAGTTTCTTCTAATTCTATGTATGAGCACCACACTATAAACTTTAAAATAAGAATTTGAACAGATCCTCAAAAAGAACATGGATGACTCACTGTACAGAATTGATATATTCTGACCATGTTGCTGCCCTGTCTTACAAGTCGATGCAGGAGTTAGTCTGTTTCTGTATAATCTGTAGGGGCCGTTTGAAAGACGTTAGCATGGGACACAGCTTCGTAACACTCCTGGTAGAACTGACCTTAACCACAGATCTATAATCAGATTATTCTATCCCCAATCCTAAATGAACCATTAGGGGGATGAACAAATATCTAACCCTGTATCAGCAGTTGGGGCTTACAGCCCTTTCTAACTGCCTTTGGCCATTAAGTATTGGGTTTGTGCTTCTGCTTACTTACACTTGATGTGTGGAATAGTTTCATATTATTATTGTTTAATTGGCATCTGTTACAACTGGCTGACAGAATCAGTTGCTATCTCTCGCGCTCATTCTCACACACAAATGCACACACTTTCACTTTCTGTCGTTTGCAGGAAAACACACAAGCAAACACTAATTCGAACTGGCACATACACAGACTCATATAGTACATTCGGAAAGTATTCAGACCCCTTCACTCTTTCAATATTTTGTTAAATTTCAGCCTGGTTCTAAAACAGATTAGTTTTTCCCCCCTCATCAATGTACACACAATATGCCATAATGACATAGCAAAAACAGGTTTGGAGAAATTCTTGCAAATGTATAAAAAAAAAAATGGAAATATCACATTTACTTAAGTATTCAACCCTTTACTCAGTACTTTGTTGAAGCCTCTTTGGCAGTGATTACAGCCTTGAGTCTTCTTGGGTATGACGCTACAAGCTTGGTACACCTGTATTTGGAGCATTTCTCTCATTCTTCTCTTTGAACATTTTTATTTGATTTATTTCATCTTTATTTAACCAGGTAGACTAGTTGAGAACAAGTTCTCATTTGCAACTGCGACCTGGCCAAGATAAAGCAAAGCAGTGTGACACAGACAACAACACAGAGTTACACATGGAGTAAACAATTTATTTGATTTTACCGTTATTTAACTAGGCAAGTCAGTTAAGAACAAATTCTTATTTTCAATGACGGCCTAGGAACAGTGGGTTAACTGCCTGTTCAGGGACAGAACGACAGATTTGTACCTTGTCAGCTCGGGGATTTGAACTTGCAACCTTTCCGTTACTAGTCCAACACTCGCTACCCTGTCGCCAATAACACAATAAACAAGTCATAAACAAGTCACGCTCCCCATCCAACCTGACAGAGTTTGAGAGAATCTGCAGAGAAGAATGGGGAGTTTCTCCCCTCATACAGGTGTGCCAAGCTTGTAGCGTCATACCCAAGAAGACTCAAGGCTGTCATCACTGCCAAAGGGGCTTCAACAAAGTACTGAGCAAAGGGTTGAATATTTCTGTAAAAATTTTTTAGTTTTTTTTTAATCAATGTGCAAAAATGTCTGAAAACCTGTTTTGCTTTGTCATTATGGGGTATTGTGTGTAGATTGATGAGGGACATTTTTTAATTTTAGAATAAGGCTGTAACGTAACAAAATGTGGAAAAAGTGAATGGGTCTGAATACTTTCCGAATGCACTGTACCCAATATGAATTCATGACAAAAGTGTTTGTTACCTTCTGATCGCTCATCAAAGTCCTCATCTCCCTCCTCTGAGGCCACAGAGTAATCTGAGTTGTTGTCAGACTGATCCTCCTGCCAATCTGCATATAAAATGGAAAGAGTGGGGAGGGTAAGAGACAGGATTAGCCAATCAGAGAGTTTTAGGAAACAGACCACTCTGTTTTCAGGGGAGAAGGAAGAGAGAGTGAAGAACAGATACAATCACATAGACAGAAACTCACTTCAACCAACTTCACAAGAAAACTAAACTAGTCAATACCGGGGTCCCTTTCTTGTCAATGGGCAAACATGAATTGAATTCCAATTCCCTTCCTGAATTGGAATTGACCCTAATCTTGTTAGAGACAGACAGGAGAGAATCCTACTAGAAACACCAAAAAACACAGAGGACAGAGATGGGACATGGACAAATATT